>NW_027279169.1:35000-69419 GCF_046629955.1 Centroberyx affinis | reverse complement strand
TTCACTTTTACCAAGAAATCTGAATCAAGTTACATTCTGAAAAAAAGTCAAATTTGTTGAAACCGGTAAAATTATCTGCCAGTGCAGTGAGATGATTTCACACAAAAAAAATCCTGAAATCAGTTTGATAAGTCGATAAGAGAAAATAAGTGAACAGGTCTGTTCACCACAGTAACTGGACAGTAAAGACAGTTTATAGAACAGAGATGTCTGATCGCCTGCTGCTCATCACAGAGTCTCCAACATCCACTCACATCACAGAGCTTCAGTCCTTTACTCTCATCTACTTACTTTACTTTGTTACTGTAGTTCTAAACAGCATCTAGTTACTTTACTAAGTTTGTCTTTATTAAAGGAACTCAGTCAGTTTCAAGTTTCCTGCTTAAAAACTTCACAGCCTTTATGTCTTCTGGTGATGATCTCACCGAGTCACTGCTGTTATCTACTGATCTGTTATCTACTGATCTGTTATCTACTGATCTGTTATCGACTTATCTGTTATCTACTGATCTGTTATTTACTTATCTGTTATCTACTGATCTGTTATCGACTTATCTGTTATCTACTGATCTGTTATCTACTGATCTGTTATCTACTGATCTGTTATCGACTTATCTGTTATCTACTGATCTGTTATCTACTGATCTGTTATCTACTTATCTGTTATCTACTGATCTGTTATCTACTGATCTGTTATTTACTTATCTGTTATCTACTGATCTGTTATCTACTGATCTGTTATCTACTTATCTGTTATCTAATGATCTGTTATTTACTGATCTGTTATCTACTGATCTGTTATCGACTTATCTGTTATCTACTGATCTGTTATCTACTTATCTGTTATCTACTTATCTGTTATCTACTTATCTGTTATCTACTTAACAAGCAGCTTTCATTTATTCGGGGTCTGATTGTCTTTATGGTAAACCAGTATGATCACAGAGGCAGGCTTGATTAGTCATGTCTGGTCTAAATAATAAACAGCAGACAGCCTCACAACACATTGGCAGCTGCTTTCAGTTGTCAGATGTTCAGTAACAGTAATGTTCTTCATGTTCTTCATGTTCTTCATGTTCTTCATGTTCTTCATGTTCTTCATGTTCTTCATGTTCTTCTCCTTTTCTTCCATCAGTTCAGAGTTATGCAGATATTCCAGGCAGGCTGAAGTTTGTTGTTGTTGTTGTTGTTGTTTGTATGGAAGTGAGTCTGAGCTGCAGACTCCACCCAGCTGCTTTAATAACACCATGGAACCAAATATATGTTCTTAACTGCACTAATTGAAAATTGAACCATTTGAAAGGAAAATAATAATAATCCAGTCTGCAGAACAGCCTGATGCACCTGCATGTTATGTAACTGCTTTTTCACTCTTTCTTTTTAAATAAGAAGTTTCATTAAAGTAAATCTCTTGTCTTTATCCAGGTCTAGATAAAGAGCATGAATTGTCTCCTCAGTACGTTTTATTCTACAGTTTGTTACTAAAGTCCGGTCTTTAATTTCCATAATGTTGTCATGACAACTGAGCCAGCGATGGGGTCAAAGTTCAATCCGTTTTAAGTCTCAGCGAAGGACGCGACACCCAACGATGACAGATGGCTGGAAGACAACAGACGAGAGAATATGATCATAAATCACTGAACTGTAAACTGACTTTAACCATCACAGCTCAGCTGGCTGTGTTTTATTTGAATTGTCAGCATGGCTGAATGCAACCAATCACATCGCTTGGCTGAAACTACCTGTTACCGTTCTGTCGGCTGGGAGAAAAGGTCCTGTGGTGTTTCAGTTCATGTTGAAGTTTCTGACCTGGGATCAGTGTGTCTTCTGCTCTCTGGACCCCAGGTGGGACACTTAGCATGTTCACACTCCTCAGGACATTCAGGATGCTGTTAGTGAACACAGCATCTTGTGACCTAATCATGTTCATCACTGGCTTTGCATCCTGATGCGGTTCGTTGCAAATGTTTGTCCTGTCTGGAGCCGGATCTTCATGGTGGATCGGCAGCAGACTGAGCCGAGCCTCCGGCCAGAAACACGATTAGCACTGAACTGACTGATCTGAGTTCAGCTCCTGGAGAACGTGGGAAACCTCCTACATCCTGCTGCCAGGTCCAACATAAGAGAAGCAGCCTTGTTTTAGCTAAAACAGGGTTTAGATTAATCCAGGAGTCGGACTTAATTCAGAATAGTTAATCAGAGTTTAGTCTTTCTGCAACAGTTTAGCTTCAGATTACTTCTAGACTGTGGAGTCTGGAGATCAGCAGGCTTTGCTTTGCTGTAATAAAGACGCTCAGTGAAGACTGCAGCTTCTTATATTTCTTATAGTTTCTTATATTTCTTCCAAACAAACTGCTGTTGTTGCTTCGATAAACATGAACGCATCACTTCCTGTGAGGCAGAGGAAAGACGGACTTTACAGCACATGAAGTTTCATGAACTGGATACAGGAGACAAAACAGACATTTGTTTATATGAAAAAGATTTTTACTTGAACTTCAGTTTGTGTTAGAGCTGGACTGAGGAACAGGACTGTTTCTGTTCAACTTGAGGTTTAATGTAAACCTTCCTTTAGTCCTGGAGTAGAGCTAATCTGTATTCTGTTCAATCTGACCAGTTAAATCTAGATTAAGATAAATCTAGGACTATTATTGTTAATCCAGTTTAACATTTCAGTCTGGGACTAGTTCATCTCTGTCTGGGAAACCGGCCCAGAGTTTATCCAGAGGGTTTTCGAGCAGCGACCGGTCTGTTGTCATGGTAACATGCCGACGGTGTTTGGTGGTGTTTTTCTTTAAATCCTGGTTCTCTGTGTTTCCAGCTGTAACCTGAAGCCCCAGCCCCCCCCGCCCCCCCCCGCCCCCGGGGCGTCGGCCAGGTGGAACAACGAGAGCAGTAAAGACGCCGAGGCGTCCGGCAAGGACCGGGACAAACGAGTCCACTTCAACCTGGAGACCCTCAACACCCGGCGCCTCCTCGCCCGGGTCACATCCTCCTCCTCCTCCTCCTCCTCCTCCAACCCCCCAGGAGCCAAAGGAGGAGGAGCCAGCGGAGGCGGGGCGGGGCCAACCGCCCGACTCTGTGAGAACGGAGGACCTGCGGCTTCCTTTGCCAGCCTGGTGCTATCCCTCCCCTCCTCCTCCTCCTCCTCCGCCCTTCCCTCTGCCGCTGCTCCTCCCCCCTCAGCGGTGGCTCCTCCCCCCTCAGCGGTGGCTCCTCCCCCATCAGCGGTGGCTCCTCCCAGGCCCGGGGAGCTGCAGGAGCTCCAGGTGAAGATCGAGGAGATCAGAGACCAGCTGAGGTCGGCTCTGGCCAGGAGGGCAGAAATACAGACTTCTCTGGCCAACCCTGTTGCCACGGTGACGACAAACCTCTCTTCTCCGGTCCCCACGGCGACAGAAGCCCCGCCCACCGTCACCGCCCCCCCGCCCGCCCTCACCGCCCCCCCTCCCGCCCTCACCGCCCCCCCGCCCGCCCTCCCTCCGAACACACGGTGCGTCACCACCATGACCGACCCGCCGCTCAGAGTCCTGTCCAAAGTCCGGCCCTTCCCCAGCAGACACACCAATGAGAAGAGGTGATGCTCTCTTCAGGAGCCAATAGCCGGACACGCAGACAAAAGGGGGCGTGGCTTCAGGAAACTTTGGCTGTGTAGGACTGGGATTTGCTGTGAGCCTGAATGCAGCAGCATGGCAGCTCTCCCCTCCACAGCACTTCATGTTTTGGCATCAGTGAACACTGGACTGGTGTGTGTGTGTGTGTGTGTGTGTGTGTGTGTGTGTGTGTGTGTGTGTGTGTGTGTGTGTGTGTGTGTGTGTGTGTGTGTGTGTGTGTGTGTGTGTGTGTGTGTGTGTGTCTCTGAGACAAACCTCAGCACCAGCGGTTTGGAGCCAACCGCAAAACTCTTCATTTCTCATCACACTTGGTCATCACATGGACAGCAGTCTGTCTTCTGGCCTCCCGGCTCCTCCAGGCTCAGACTGTGAGTCGTGGTTTCTGTGTCGAAGGCGGTTTCTGTCTGAGTCTCACTGTGTAACTGTCGGGTCTGTCTGTGGGTCATGTGATCTGAAGGTACAGAAGATTCGAGTCGGTTTCTTTCAGTGTTGAGGACGTTTGGAGAAACGATCCAGTGAAGTCTGTTTTTTCACTGAGGCTCCTGGAGGGTTTCTGTTTCTGTTTCTGTCTCTGTTTCTGTTTCTGTTTCTGTTTCTGTTTCTGTTTCTGTCTCTGTCTCTGTCTCTGTCTCTGATTCTGATTCTGTTTCTGTTTCTGTTTCTGTTTCTGTTTCTGATTCTGTTTCTGTCTCTGTTTCTGTTTCTGTTTCTGTTTCTGTTTCTGTTTCTGTTTCGGTCTCTGTCTCTTTCACACCTGAATCCGCATCATTCACTGACCATGAGATGTTTCTGAAAAATAAAATGGAAATGTGAGTTCAGTCGTACTCTTCTTGTCAAGACTTTATTTCTACTCTGTCTTTGTTCCTCGTCAGAGTATAAATGATTTTAGGTTCAGTGAAACATCTGCTGCATTACTGAAGTTTCATCCATTTCAGAGCCATGTGCTTTGATATGGAGGTGAGTATATAAATAAAGTTTATTATATTATTATTATTATTGCCAGTATTATTGTTACCAGGTAAACAGTCTTGCACACATGCAGATGCCTCTTGGGTGAAATGATCGATTTTGTTCTTAAAACAGCAGAATTAAACCAACAGGAGAAAACAGCCTCAACAGCTGACAGGTGGAGATTCATCATTTTAAATTCATTTTCTTGATTTCATGAAACTGTGAGACTTGGATATTAAAATTATTATTAGTATAATAATAATAATAATTATTAGTATTAAAAAGAACACTTTTAAAGCCACTTTATTTTTCCCCTGCGACACCTGGCATTCATTTTTCAATCAGTGACTTTAAAGAATTAGAGTTAACAATAAATGCCAAAAATCTGTTTTTATTTTCTTGTATTTTTATATCAAAACCCATTCATTTGTCTTCCTGGAAAACAGAGTATCTTTAACGATGACATCACACTGCACCAGCAGGCAGAAATTGAGACGTTCGGTTGAGACGTTAAACCGAGGTCCTGACTCTGTGGTCCATAAAGATCCATCTGCACTCATCTCAGAGTAGGGGTGTAACCCCGCTGCCATGGCAACATTCCCAAAAACAGGCCTTCCTTCCATCATGGCCAACTAATCATCCCTCTTTACCTAATTGGCTCTTTCAGTCCTCTACTCTCCACTGAGACAGCTGATGTGTGGTGAGCGCTCTGCCACAAACTGGCTGCCGTGCATCACCAGGTGGTGATGAGTTGAGTCCCCCCCCCCCCCCCCCCCTGATATGTGAAGCGCTTTGAGTACCTAGAAAAGCACTATATAAATGTAATCAATTATTTTTATTATTATTATTACATACACATAATATTATATACACAACAAAACAATCAAAATCAGTTTATGTCTCTGTGACAGAAAAAAGTTCACATGTCTGCATCCTGTTTCCTCCTCTGTCACGATGCTGCGCTCCTCTGCAGATCATCTGCCAGATCGTTAAACTTCATCTTCCTCAGGATCTCCACGGTGACGTCCGCCGCCCCGCAGGCCAGGTATTTCTGGACCATCTTGTCCACGGTGCTCATCCTGTCCGCCGCCTCCAGCGCGCAGACCGGGACGGGGTCCGGGAGCTGGCCCAGGTGGCGCTGGAAGCTTCCGAAGTCCTCCGACCTCAGGGAGCTCAGCGTGTTCAGCAGAAGATCTGTCATCTCTAACTTCTCTAGAACAGAAAGAGAAAATACTCACAGGAGGGTAGCAGGTACTAATAGGCTTGGATCTGCTAACTTGGCTTATTATTATGATTCTAGTTATGAATTATCACAAACTATTTGTCTCCTGACTCCTTTGGACGAGATTAGAGCAAGGTGAGTTTGATATTTTCTCCAAAACAATTACAAATCAATGCAATAAAGACAAAGATTTGATGGTGATTTTTTTCCACAGTCAAACAACATTGTACTTGTTTAGTGCAATTCCAAATTTGCATTTATTTCAATTGGGTTATTACAATTACAATTACAATTTCACATTTGGCAGACGCTTTTATCCAAAGCGACTTACACATGAGATTTGCATACAACACAAGCAAGTTTCTAGATAGGAGAGAACAACGAGAGTAAGTGCTATAGAGCTAAGTTCTGGTCCAACAGGACAAAGGTGCTACAAGGTAGTGCTATGAGGTAATGCATAGAGTGCATCAAATTTTTTTTTTTTTTTTTTTTATGAAAGGAGGTATTCGCTAAAGAGCTGGGTCTTTAGCCTTTTCTTAAGGATAGAGGGATTCTGCGGATCGAATGGAGTTTGGCAACTCGTTCCACCACCGGGGAACCACAGAAGAAGAGTCTGGCTAGAGACTTAGGGCCTTGCTGTGGTGGCAGCACCAGGCGCCGCTCCATGGCAGAGCGTAGTGAGCCGGAGGGAGCATAGACCTGAATGAGGGAGTTCAGGTCGGTCGGAGCCGTTTTGGTTATTGTTTTGTAGGCGAGCATCAAGGACTTGAACTTGATGCAGGCGACTGGGAGCCAGTGGAGGGAGATGAATAGCGGAGTGACATGTGCTCTTTTGGGGTTGAAGACCGGACGCGCCGCCGCGTTCTGGATCATCTGCAGAGGTTTGAGCTACATGCCGGAGCCCTGCCAGGAAGGAGCTGCAGTAGTCAAGGCTGATATTACAAGAGCCTGAACCAGGAGTTGAGCTGCATGTTCAGACAGGAAGGGTCTGATCTTCCTGATATTGTACAGAGCAAATCGGCATGACCGAGCAACAGAAGCCACATGCTCCTTGAAGGTTAGCTGGTCATCAATCATGACACCCAAGTTTCTGGCAGAGAAATTATTATTATTATTTATTGGTTGATTAAAAAGTTGAGGCTATTTTCCTGACAGTCTTTGGTGATGCAGCTACTGCAGCCAAGCTTGTCTGTGCACAAAATGTGAACGTGCTTATAATAGTTCTGAAATAATAGTTCTTAAATTGTCTGCTTTAAGACGGGCTTTAGTTCTTAAATAGTGTGCAGTATCAACACATAATTGTGAGCCTTGATTAATCACATCCACCTCCAATTTCCATATTTCCCTCCCTATATTTTGTAAATGTCGCTGATCAGCAACAAGCACAAACCTTTAGTGCTGAAAAGATCAATAAGCACCAAGTGAGAACAGGAAACTAATACAGTTACAGGAATGAATGTGAGTTTGTGTTTGGAAGGTAATTAATTACCTGCTATGATGTCTGCTGGTGGACTGGCTGTGGAAAAGGAAACATGGTGCATTTAGATTTTTTAAAATTAATCATTAATGATTTAATAATAATGTGTGTATGATGTTGTCTATAACAAACAGTCAAATGAACCGTAGAGCTACAGACTGACTGCTGGGTTTGGGGTTGGACAGCAGGAACACACTGAACACGTGACTGAAGCCGGTTCAGTTCAACAGCCACAGTGTTGTATTGCAGTCTCTTACCTTTAAGCTGGATCACTCTGCTCCAAACCAGGAAGCCTTGTGAGGGAAACAGCCAGCCAGCCAGCCAGGGAAGACAGACTTTACTGTCTTTTAACTCCAGCTGCACTGTCTTCACATCTCTTTCCAGGTGGACCTCGAATGAAGCGATGTAGTTATGGTAGTCTTCAAAATTCAGAAACTTTGCTTCCTGGAATGAAGAAAAGAGATGCAGATTAGAGTTTTAATTATAAAACATTTATCGGAGGCAGAGGTGATGTGGAGGCAGAAATAATCTGATTGGTTGAGTTAAACCTCAGTGGGCGGAGCCAAAGATCCACAGTTTTTCTGGTTAAGTAACATCAGACCGAAGCTCAGTGAAAAGACAAGAGGTGAGAGAGGAGGAAGCTAATATTAGGAAGCCTAGCGCTCTGCTGCTAACTGAAAAAATACAATCTAGCCATGCTAAGTTATCTAGGTTAGCTAGCTGACCTTCAAGTTCAAACTAGCCATACTAGCCTATAGCTAGCTAGGTTAGCTAGCTAGCTGCTGAGCTTCAATATCATGATGCCATGGGAGTGAAGGAGTTAAAAAATAGTCATTGCAATTTATACATTTTTTGGCAATTTATTGGTTTATTTTGACCAATTTTCCTTCTTCGCCAGTTTGTCAGTTAGCTAACTAACTAGCTAAACTGTGTTTCTTTGGCTCCGCCCACATAGATTTAACTCAACCAATCAGATCATTTCTGCCTAAGAACAGCTCTGTCTCTGTTTGTGGAGCTAAAACTACAATCTACTGACAAACCAGACAAACCGGCACTAATGTTAATAAACCAGGATTGACTGGTGGATAATTAATTATCGACACCTAGTCTGACTAAATGATTACTGATATGGAAGTCAAATTAACAAATATTGCAATTTAAATATTGGAAAAATATCTAAATTACCTATTTCATGAATTTGTCCACAAAATACTGACACTTCTTAGGTTTGAATTATCATCGTACGTAAACGTGCTGAAATTCTGACAACCTTTAAACTGTTTTTTTCTGAAAACATTTGCAGCCGGTTGAATGAAAACAGAAAGACCAGCTGACCTCCGGCTGGATGAGTTTCACTGGTTTTCCAAACAGTTTGTACGTCTGATTTGGGATCAGCTCACAGTCAGGAAGAGCTTCAATATACTCCACCCCAGGTCTTTTCTTCCACTCCCTCACCACCTGAAAATAACAGTCATAATAATAATAATCTCGTATACAAAGTGCTTTTCGGAAACACATAACAACAAGAATGGGAAAATGTATAAGGAGAAAGTAGAAGATAAAAATAGGAAACGTATTCAAATGAAAATCGGTTGCTATTCGGTAAACCAAATTTCACCAAAAACAAAGTGTTTGTGCGACCGGAGCAGGAACCGGGCCGGAGTACCTGAGGGATCACGACGTTCCTGGGCAGCAGCAGAACGTACAGAGAGGAGTAGAGCTCCGGATCCACGGACGGCTGGTGGAACAGCAACACCAGGCCGTTGATCGGACCGCCGGCCGCCGCCGGCTCGTTTTCCCTGACCAGGCCGAAGGCGGAGAAGCCGGTGATGCCGATGACCACGTGTTTATCTGTTGTTCTCTCCGGTCGGACGAAGTCCACCCGGTCCTCTGTCACGTGGGCGACAGACAGGAAGTCCCGCCCACCGTCTGCAACACAGAGCGACTCCCCATTTACAAAGCGGTTGAGGCTTCGGTGCCTTGCTCGACGGCACCTCGGCATTGACGGTGAGGGAGGGGAGAGCGTCGCTCATTCATTTAGATTCATTTTCCCAAACCAGCCGGTCCGGGGATTCGAACCGACAACCTTCTGGTCTCGTTCCTGCTTCTCTACCCTCTTCGCTGCCTCTGACCGTAACACCGATGCTCATGATGCTAACAAATCGTTTCTCTGTTGATTACAGTGAAACTACAGGAACTTTCCCTCCCACTGGTGAAGAAAACCTACAAACTAAACTTCAAAATGCCAAAGTATCACTTTCATGCCAGATTTTGATTTCCTTGATTTTGATTTCTGCCGGTTTTGATTTCCTTGTTTGCGTGTTTTACCAGCTCTGACTTTAGTAGATTCTGGCTTTTAATCTAATGATCGGAGATTGGACTATACCTGGTCTTTTATGTATTTTACCACTTTGAGCTTTTATACCTTTTATTTTCATACGTGGATTCTAACCGGATCACCAGCACTGGTTGCTGGCGCCGCTAAACGCCAGCTCACCAAGTGACTTCCTGCGTCGCAGGGGGCTTGGATTATTACACATGAATGTGAGAAGTTTGGTACCTAAAATGGATCCAATCAGAATCTGGGTCCAACAAACCAATCCGGATGTTTTAATACTAACAGAAACCTGGTTGTTGGATAAAGTTAAAGATGATGTCATTGCACTTAATGGTTACAATGTTTATAGGATGGACAGAATCACAAAGGGGGGTGGGGTTGCTATCTTTATCAGAAACTGTTTTAATGTATCTGTGTTGCATTCTGTGTCCCTGTCAAATCAGTTTGAATTTTTAGCTTTAAATGTCTCTCTTAATCCTAATGATAAAATGGTGGTTATAGGAGCATATCGCCCTCCCTCTGCATATCAGAGTGCCCTTGATAATCTGTGTATGAGACCTCTGAAGTTTTGTTTATGGTTGACCTTAACCTTAACTGGCTATCTTCCTCCTCTGAGGGGCTAAAAAACTATTGCATTGAATTAAATCTTACTCAGCTCATTACCACGCCTACTCAGCCTAACACTAAGAATCCTGAGAAGTCATCTCTGATTGATATCATCCTAATCAATAGACCACATAGATATACAGCCAGTGGTGTATTTGCTCTAGATTTCAGTGATCATTGTCCTATTTCCTGCATTAGAGGTCTCAGACAAGAAAGGATTCCACCACGTATCATTGTGAAAAGAGACTTTAAACATTTTGTTGAGCAAGCATTTCTTCATGATTTATATCTCAGTGATATCTCAAGGTTAGGTGCTATTCCAGACCCGGACTTAGCCCTAACCTATTTCACAAATATTTTCAATTCATTGGCAAACAAGCATACTCTATTCAAGAAATTTAGGGTAAAAGATAGATCAAACCCTTGGTTTTCATCTGAGATCTTGGAGATGTTAAGGGAAAGGGATGCAGCGTGGGCAAAGGCAAGAACCTCATAGTCCTCCACTGATTGGCTGACCTTTAGACAATGGAGGAATAAATGTGTCAGGACCATTAGAAATGCTAAAGCATCTTTTTTTATTCACACCATGTCTGATAGCTACAATAATCCAGCAAAATTTTGGAAAACAGTCAAGGCTCTAAATCATGGTCATGCTTTCTCTTTACCCAAACATCTCTCTCAGGACTCTGTAGTCATTTCTGGAAAAGAACAAATATGTGATGTTTTTAATAAGCATTTTGTTTCTTCCGGTTACCTATTTGAGAAGTTAAATCTGTCCACTGGCGCCTCAATTGATGTTGGGTTAAATTGTTCCACTAATGATTCAACTAGGCAAATTTTTTCGCTTAGGGAATTCTCAGCTGGGGAGGTATTTGAAGCCTTAACATCGATTGACCCGAAAAAAGCTACTGGAGCAGACCTTTTAAATCCAAGACTTTTATTATTGACTGCAACTGTTATAGCTTACCCTTTAATGCATATTTTTTAACTTAACTCTCCTGTCTGGTAGCATCCCTAACATATGGAAAGCAGCCCATGTAATGCCCTTACATAAAGGTGGGGATACCAGTGATCCAAATAACTACCGCTCAATCTCCAAACTGTCGTGTTTAGACAAAATCTTAGAAAAACTCATCAATAGTCAACTGCATCAATTTCTGTCTGATCATCACATTCTAAACTCCCATCAATCTGGTTTCAGACCCCGACATAGTACAGTGACCGCAGCATGCAAAATAGCAAATGACATAATCTGTTCATTAGATAGGAAAGAGAGTTGTGTTGCCTTGTTTATAGATTTACCAAAAGCATTTTACACTGTGGATCATTCTCTTCTTCTGGATAGGCTTAAATCAATTGGTTTTGACATCAATGCATGTAACTGGTTTCTGAGCTATCTCTGGCAGAACTCAAGCAATAGTTGCTGATGGCCATCAATCTGACTTCATTGAAGTCACTAAAGGGGTGCCCCAAGGCTCAGTTTTAGGTCCCATCTTGTTCACGCTGTACATAAATGAGCTGGGTTGCTTAATTCAGAACAGCTCTATTCATTATTATGCTGATGACACTGTAATTTACTCAGCAGCACCCTCTATTGACAAAGCTTTTACTAATTTACAGTCAGATTTTTTGGGTATTCAAAATGCCCTGATTAAACTTAAGCTTGTGCTAAACCCAGATAAGACAAAATACATGCTTTTTACCAGTTCACATACAAAAAATCCTATGAATTTTAACATTAGTACAATAAATGGGGTTCAAATTCACAAGGTCCAGTGTTACAAGTGCCTAGGTATTTGGTTAGATGAAAAAATGTCTTTTAAAACCCATGTCAAGGAACTGACTAAGAAACTGAAGTTTAAAATGGGTTTCTTTTTTAGAAATAAGCAATGCCTTACAATGAGTAGTAGGATGCAGATTGTCCAAGCAACATTTTTATCAGTGCTTGATTATGCAGATGTGATTTATATGCACGCTGGAGCCCTGACACTCAAACCCCTTGATGCTGTTTACCACAGTGCTCTTAGATTTATAACCGGTGACATGCTTAGAACATATCATTGTATTCTCTATGAGAAAGTAGGATGGCCGTCTCTTACCACTCGAAGAGAACAACACTGCCTTTTGTTTATTTACAAAGCCTTACACGGCAAGCTACCACTGTATTTGTCTTCACTTTTAAGTTTCAGTGCTACAGGATATCAGACACGTTGGCAGGCATACATTAGATTGGACATTCCACATATGAACACAGAGTCAGGAAGGACCGCTTTCACCTTTTATGCTCCTAATAGATGGAATAGGCTTCAGGACTCACTCAAATTGGACCGACTTGTCTCCATAGAGAAGTTTAGGGTGCTGCTGGATGATGCATTATGGATTGCTCGTGTTTCTCTTAGTTTTCTTATTTTGTCTGCATGTGGATTGTCTGAAATTAACTTGTCGTCAATTTTGTATGTTTTTATATGTTTTGTTTTCTTGTTGTGTACACAGGTCTCTCTTGAAAACGAGATCTCGATCTCAATGGGACTTACCTGTTTAAATAAAGGAAGTGATTGAATTGATTGGTGGTCTGTTTTTCATACTGACCGGAGAAGACCTGGCAGTGTGGGAGGTGGAGCCGGTGGAAACTTCCTCGGAGGCAGGTGAACTTGAACAGCGGTCCTGCCGGAATCCAGCCTTTGGCCTCGAGGAACTTCCGGTCCCAGGGAACCGTCCGGTACGTGACGTCGCCGTCGCCCTCCAACACCAAACCAGTCAGACTGCAGCGGAACACTCCGGCCTGCGGACACTGCAGCCTGGAGACAGTTAGAGCCGTTCATTAGCATTAGCATTAGGGTTCTTCAGACATTCTTTGGGTAGGGAAGTAGTTCTGTATAGAACTATAAAGTCTCAAAGAACCCACTGATTGGTTTAAATAAAAAAAAACGAAAATCAGAATAAAGTATCTAGTATGGTTCTTAAAGTTCTGCTGGTTTGGAACATTTCATACATTCTTAAGGGGTTCTTTACAGCACCATAAAGGAAGAGTGTGAAGAGTGTGTTGCCTGTTACCGGTACATGTTGCCTTCCTCATGGACTTCAGGTGTAATCTCAATCTAGACAAATTAAATAATAGTCAATGGTCAATAAAACAGAAAATTAATTTCCCAATGATTGATCACACCAAACAGTAAAGGCTAAGTTCGATTGCTTCTGGTATTACCGGTGTCGTGTCTGCGTCCGGCTCCGGTCGGGTTTCAGACTCGCTGGTCGACGGCGGCGCTTCGCTCTGCAGACCGAGACCTGCGACAGTTCAACACCATCAGTTCACCTGCTTCACCTTTCACATTAATTCTTAACATTTACTGATGAAATGAGGTCTTCTAGTCCAGAGTGGAATCGTACTTCGGCAGGTAGATATTACCCAAAACGTGTCATGGAAGGACAAGAACGCATATTGAGAAAAAGCCCAGGTGATTTCACTGATTAGTTTCTCAGGTTGAAGCTGTGCTAGACAGTGAAATCTCTTGGTGGAGAGTTTGTTTGGAAGGAAAACCTGCAGACTCTCGGCCCTCCACGGTTTGACACACCTGATGTTCCTCTATGGACTGAGAAAGCTACTACTCTTGGGCTGATTAAACCCTTTAAAACCAATTAGATAAACTCAGAAATGTGTCAAGCTGAAAACAAGACTGTCTTTCTTAGTTCTTGGCGATAGATTCAAGGATTTCAAGGATTCAAGGATTTGCACAGTGACAGTTTGCTTAAATCAATCCAATTTTAGGGTTTGCAAGCAACCACAAACCAGGTATTTCCAGGTTCCATTTCACAGAGACTGGAAGATGCCAAGCTGAGAAAACTGTGAGGTTGAATAACAGTAAATAAAAAATGTTTTGGGGCTGAAAGCAAGTTTTCCACAGGAAACAGACTGGGGTTCTTTGAGACCTGATTTGGAAAACAGATTTAAACACCTAGAGGTTTGATCCATTTACCTGGTAATCTGTGTTTAGATGTTTTACATTCATCTTCATCTTTTCTACAGAGACTACAGGGACGTTAGCATTAGTAACTGAACCGATAGCAAACATAGCTTATAATGTACTGCTTCTACTACAATGTGATTTATTATAGAAAGTCAGAGTATGTGTTGTCTTATGATCATAAACAGATTTAGCTAATATATCACCATACATCACTGTATCACAACACTTTTTTCAAACTAACTGAGACAAAAAACCTGGAGGTTCTCCGCTCATGTGGGTCTGGGTTCTTCATGATGAACCTATGGACCGCTGCCACACAGTGATGCATGGTGACACATGAAGACCGGTCTTTCTGTTCTGATGCTGTGTGAAGCGTCCTAACTCTACGCACTCTGCAGCGGGACGATCCTCGGCAGGATGTCCAGGGTGATGAGCGCCGCCTGCTCCGGCCCGTAAAGTTTCTCCAGAAGGTTCTGCGTCTCCAGCCAGTCAGCGTGCTCCAGCTTCTTTTGACCAATGGGAGGGCAGCCTTCTCCAGCCTGCTGACTGACCAACCACTGGAAAGATCTCAGCTCATCTGAAACCAAACCCTCCAACAGCTGCTACAAAATAAAACAGAAAGAAGCAGTTTGATAGGAGGATAAACTGTGTGAAAGGCATCTTCACCCCTCAAACACAAACTGTCATTATACAATAGGGAGGCTTCATGACCCGATATTATTTGGGAAATGTAAAGACTGGCTGAACCATGTAGAAACAGGTTTTATATACTAAAGGTTCAAGGGGAATACCTCTCAGTTCAAGAACTCATGTTTCATTGACCCATGGTGTAGGACAGCCAATCGACACAAAATAGGAGTTGACCCTGTGATGTCATCAGATCAGATGTGAAGTTTGATCTGGGAAATGAACATTTCTGTAAAAACACTCTGTCTCCTATTCATTCTGTATGGAGCTGCTGCAGATTGTACATCTTGATGACATCACAGGTTTGAATCTTAGTTCTCTGGTTTCTGTCTATGTTCATAAATATTTATTGTCCTGTAGTTCTTAGTTTGAGTGGTCTTCCCCTTTAAACCACTGAAACAGTAATGTGCTTTGAAACCTTGGGGATGGTTGGATGGGAGTCCAGGTCCTTCAGTAAGAACGGTTCTAATTGGCTGAGGGTCTGGTAGAACATCTCCTGGGCTTTGGTCCCCTTCCTCAGCACCAGGTCCACCAGCGCCCGGTTCTTATCTTTCCTGTTAGCATAGATGCTAACAGCCTCCCTCTCTGCTTCACTCAGAAGCCCCTGCTCCTGCAGAGCGTCCAGGATGGCTCTGGAGTGCTGTATCCTGTTGATCAGCTTCTTGCGCAGAGTTTTTACAAAGTAGGGGCTCGGCTGTGGATTCGGATTGGTCATCGGAGGAACCGCCGTCCGAGGGCATCGGCTGAGGAGTTCCCCGATCCAATGTGTCCGTCCCATCTTCCTCAGGATCTCAGCCGTCATCCTCACCGCTCCCTCCTCCCCGTAGCACCTCACCATGGTTTCGCAGGTGCTCCAGGCGTCAGCGGACCTCAGCCAGCGTGGAGGGATGGGCAGGAAGTCCTGCAGAACATCCTGTGTGAGACACCATTGAAACTTCTTCAGCTCCACCGGCGGCACCTCAGCCAGCACCTGCAGCAGCAGCGCACGGTTGGAAGTCATGCTGGCTTCCTGTTTCACCGCTCTGGTGGTTTTCTTGTTTGGGCGTCTCTGTGAACTGAGTGTGGGTGAAGGTGAGCGAATGAGCCGCATGTGACTCATCGATCTGTGAAACAAGATGAAGATCAAAGATGTTTCTGTTCTCAGTCATCGCAGCAGAAAAAAATCCCACAGAACTGTAATTACAGTTTTTTCTTTGCCTTGACTTGAACTGAAAGTTTCCATGAACTAAATGTTTCCCTGTCATTTATGTCTTGAGTGAATTTCACGACTCTTTGGCCCTTGAAACTCATTAAAACCCTTTTGTAGAATGTTGCGAATGCATGAGAAATCAATGAGAACATAACCTTTGTTTTCTTCACTGTAGTTTTGGTCTAACAACAGTAATATGAGTTAGAAGTTATATGATTCAGACGTCGTACTGTATATTAAATATTGAACATGTTGTCAAACTCATAACCAATACAGGTACTTTATGTTTTTGAGTTTCATTGTTAATATACTCAAAGTTAATGTTATATAGTTCCAGTGTTGATTTCCTCCTGTCTGGACACAGAAACACTTCAGTTTGTAATATATTTTGGTGTCATCCTGGTTGGTTTAGTTATTTGGTTTCTGCTCCTTTCCAGCTTATAAAACCATTTCAACATTAGAGTTTAAAACACCGACATCTTCCAGTTTTTTTTGTTTTTTGTTGTTTTGTTTAAAATGTTGAACTATTGAACATGAAATATTGAACATGTTGTCAAACTCACAACCAGTACAGGTACTTTATGTTTTTGAATTGAATTGTATTTCCAGATCTTCATGCTGTAGTAACTTAGAAAACAGATTAGTCTATCCTCAGTCAAGTTACTGAAACATCAGTGTGGTAAAAACACACAGCGGATATAAATGTATTTATGGGCCGTCAATGTTTTCAAGAAAAGTCTCTCTAGTCTCTAGTCCAGAAATATTCCATTGTATCTAAAAATTTTTTTATATAATTACAATAATGTTTTTTATCAATTAATTTGATTACCTAGAAGTACAACATTATTTTTTTACAAAGTTAATTGAAACTGTAGATTCTTATAAATACTTTATACTAAATACTCTCCTTTAAGACCCGTGCAGAATGCCTCTCTCTCTCAGGATGGAAGTTAAAATTGTATTCCTGTTTAGAAATAGTAATAGTAGTAGTAAAAAATATTTTCCAATCTACAATCATGTGTGTCTTTGATTATGGAGACACTCTGTATTCACATTTAAACCACACGCACTCCGTTTTATTACTGCTGATAGATTTCATGCTCACACTGTGTCCTGTATGAAAAACTGGGATGGTCTTGTTTGACAGAAGGCTCTGCTAGGGAAATTATTAATCACAATTAAATCCAGTAATTATGGAACCAGGTCTCAGGATCCTTCACCTAATCTGAGATATTCCAACGGCAAAAATGTTTCTCGATACTATGCACCTTGCAAATGGAATGATTTGTAAAAGTCTTTGAAATTAGAATCTCTTGTTTCTTTAGAAAAGTTTAAATTCTTAGCGTTGACTGTAACTGTTTCCACTGTTTTGTCTTTGTTTGCTGATTGTCTGCTGTGTGGCGACATGAATAAACTTCTGTGTGTTTTTATATCTGTCTGCAGGCCTCTGTGGGGATCATTCATGACAACAGTCCCTGTCAGTCATTAACAAATAATATAATTAATAATAAATAAGAATTAATAATGTTTTAACATATTGAGCAAATGGTTAAATATTTAAAAAGGATGTACATAACCTTCCTTATTATTATATTATATTATTATTAATATTATTATATTATATCATTATTATTATTATTTTAATATCTATCTAACAGTAGCTTTAATGACAGAAAGGTTTTATTTTAATGAACAATAGTCTGATTTATTATGACACTCAACTGATTATTTATGAACAGAGACAGTAAAAGGTAAAAGCTCCAATGGTTTAGAAGTCTGTTAACTGGTTAATATGAATTTACATTTACTTTACTTTACTTTACTTTACTACAGAAAACCAGACTGAAGCAGGATCTGACTGGTTAACCTGGATTAACACTCTGGTTTCTAGTTTAATGAGATTAAAGGTCACTTTTATTTTATGATCAAATATGATTCATGTTATTTATGTCTGAATGGAAAATTTAAAATCAGTGAAATGAGTCTGCAGAGACAACATCTAGTTAGTTTAATCCTTTTTAGTCTGGTCTAGTTCAGTTTAGTTTAGTTCATTTAATTTAACTTTGTTTAATTAGTTTAGTCAAGTTTAGTTTATATCTATTTAACTTTGTCTAGTTTAATTTAACATGTGTAGCTTAGATAGTTTAACTTAGTTTAGTTTGGTTTAGTTTAACTTGAGTTAGTTTAGTTAACATAGTGTAGTTTAGTTAGTTTAGTTTAGTTTAATTTAGTTTAGTTTATATCTAGTTTATAAACAAATAGCAGCAGTCCAATATTCAGATCATCTTTATAAAACCACACATCAGCTATTGATCAGCTCATACCGTATATGCATATTCCTTAATCTGATTTTATGAAATGCCATTCCATCCATAATTTGATGAAATGTTGCTTTTTTTTACAGTAAGCAAAACATCTGTTCCTTACAATTGTGTTACTACTATAATATTTAATATTTCAGTTTTACAGTTTCCATGTTTGTCTCAGTGAAACAGTAATTTGAATTGAATTTGATGAATCACAATTTGCATAAAAGAAGCAAACAAATTTCCTGTTGTAACCGACAACTTAATTCTTTATTATCCCTTTTATTTCTTTATTTCTTTATTTCTTTTCTTTATTTATTTCACAGGGGATTTATGGGTTATGTGATTTTGTAATTTGTGCAAAAATAACAAAAAGGTATCATTAGACTGTTAGTTAAAGGTAACCGTATGGACTTTAGTTCGGAGAAATGTGTCAAATCAACAGAAAAAACGAACTTAGTTCAGTTTACTTTAGGTAGCTAAATTAAACTAGACTAAACTGAACAAAGTTAAACTTAGTTTAGTTTAGTGAGTTTAACTTAAGTTTCGTTTCTCACCTAAATCAAATCCTGATGAGGATTAATCTACCAAACACTGGCCTGATGATACTAAAACTAATACTAATACTATATTAATACTAATGCTAATAATACTAATACTAATGCTAATGCTAATAATACTAAAACTAATGCTAATGCTAATAATACTAAAACTAATGCCAATGCTAATACTAATGCTCATGCTCATAATGCTAACCTTTACAACATATCTAAACAGAGTTACAAAGTATTGTATATAAAATTAAAATAAAAACACTAGCAATAAATACAAAAAATAGAAAAGAATAAAATACAAAAGGGAAAATGTGCAGAATAATTAAATAGGAGTAAAAACTGAATACTGATTATAGTTCCTCCTGTCTGAACACAGAAACACTTCATGGTTTCATCCTGTTAGTTTAGTTCGTTTGTTGGTTTCTGCTCCTCTCAGCTTATTAAAGCACTTTGACTTTAGAGAAAAGCAGATCTGGATCTCAGTGAGACTACCTGGTTAAATAAATGAAAAATGAAAAGTTTGCTGTAAAAATGTATTAAACTATACCAGAAAACTGAACTAGATGCTTCTCATACATCTAATATTTAATAAAGTTTAATACAGCAGTTCGATACCATTTGCTCTATGTTTTTATCTGCTGCTGTGACCCAACTGCTGCTTTTTATGTCAGAAAACATTTAGCTGAGTTCCAGTAACTCACTGCCAGGTTTCCTCAGCGTGTCTTATAGGAGACTTTTTGCAGATTCATATTTTATTATTTTATTTTATCCAGTTTTTAGACACATTAAACAGGACAGTGAGAGAAGTTTAATGGTTTGGTTTCTTACCGGTGGAGCAGGTCAGGAAGTGGCGGGTCGACGGGCTGCAGGAGGTTTGGTGACACAGGAAGCGGTTCGCTCTCTGTATTTCCTGTAGTTTCTACTTTAACCAACAGAAACATGATGTTGTTCTGACGTTCAGTCATTTCTATTTTAGTAAAAACAGTCAGAGTCAGTTTGAACAACTCATCTTGCTTTAGAAACAAGAAATTTCCATCCAGGTTGTGGTGAAGAAACACAGCGAGGCGTCACAGCAGGCTGGATTAGAAATTATATAATCTGCAATAATAACAGGCTGGGGTATAAATGATATAATCCAGAATTAAATGATATAATCCAGAATTATAGCAGACTAGGTAATAAATGATATAATTAAGAATTATAGCAGACTGGGTTATACATGACATAATCTAGATAACAGTGTTTGCACAGTTGAAGAGTTTCACTTTAAATTAAAGCTCAGCATCTTTAATTTAAACAGAGCAGAGCGTCCAGTGAGGTGAAGACCAGGTCCAGTCCGCTTCATATCAGCCCGTCTTTCACCGGAGACTGAAGACTCGTCTCTCCTGGACCAACCCGGACCCTCCTGGACCCACCCGGACCCTCCTGAACTAACCACCATGTAACGATCTTCTACTCTTTAAAAAACAAACAAAAAAAACAAACTCTGATTCTACAAATGTTACTTATTCCTATTAAAGTCTCAGCTGATGAAGACTGTGATGCACAGTTGGTTTCACTCTGTTGACAAAATGCTTACTGTAAGTCGCTCTGGACTGTCTGTTAAATAACGTAATGTACTGTAGTATTAAATACTTAATTTTAATATTAAAATTAAGTGGGACTTTTAATTAAATTCTTCATTACTTTTGATAATTGAACTATTTTGATATTAGATTAGTACTACTGAGTACTTGTCAGTACTCAGAGTTCTCCTCTTCCAGCAGATGAAGGTTCTCGGTTCTTCTTCTCTGTTCTTCTCGGTTCTTTCAGCTTCAGCGTCAACAAACAGGAAACAGGAAGCTTTCTGACCACAGTGCTGGTTTAATGATCACTGGCCTCATTCAGGTCCTCAGACCTGCATCTAGTTTCTCAGAAGAAACAGACACAACATCCTGCCCCCCCGTCTGTATGCTGCATAAATAAAGTTCCAAACGAATTAAATTGAATAACTCAGTTTGAGTTTCAGATTCATTTTAATGAATCATTTCTGGAGTCAGACTGAGTCTTCTGGTCCAACCTGCTGAGGGAGAGAAAACACCTTGGAGTCTGAATCAGAACCATCTGCTCATTAAAACACTTCTCCTCTACAAAACCATTACAGCTAAAAAACTGAACATCTGTAAACACAAAAACTAAACTAAAACTGAAAACTAACAAACTAAACTGAAATTGAAATAAAAATAAATAAATAAAGACTATATATAATAACCTGTTGTGTAGGGACTGTCAGACAGATGGGGGTAATACAAGTGAAAATACAGAACAAAAGTAGCACATTGAAAAATAAAAGATAGTATGATATAGTACTCACTTTTTTCAAGTGAAAAGTGACTCTACCATACTACCTTTATTTTTGGATGTGTTTTTTCCTCTGAAGTTCAGTATTTTATTTCAGCGCTCTAATCAGGTTGTGGTTTCTCTTCTGCCTCCACTCTGAAGTGAAAGTGTGTCAGAGTACACAGGTGTTTCCAGGTGTTTTCCCAGCAGCCTCTGCTTTCAGATGGACTGAGTTCTGATTTACTCAGATTTAATTCACTTTTCCTCATCCTATTGTTTTTGTATGTATTATATACCTATACCTATAGGTCCTATACTAAATTATGAAGTCCACCACTCTTTTTTTATTAAAAACTGTAAAACTAATTAAATTTAACTAGTCCCACATACTTTGCACAAATTATATGAAAATCACTACAGAGCATCATTCATTTAATCCAAAATTGAGCCCACAGCTCATCAAAACATCTGACTGTAAATGGTACTGTACAGCCACGGTGAACCGCTGATTACTCGATGTCCAATCTTCATGTAAAAAATAGAAAATATTTTGGTAGATGAAATGTACAAAATGTCAGACTTCTAACTCAAAAACAGAATTTTTTTTAATTATTTGAATTCTGCCTTTATGGAAAGCATTGCAGTCAATGGAAAATAGAGCATCTTTAAACATCAGTTATTCGCTCATGGAGCATTCCATACTTGTACAAATAAATTACAAACATTTCTATGTTGTCTAGATAAAGTACACAAATTCTCAGAATTTGATCTTGAAAACGGAATATTTGACTCTAGTTAGAAAATCTGCCTTAATATAGATGGACAGATCTTATCATGCAGCCTGCTGGTTGCCTCAGTCATGTGACGCCTCCTGTCTTCAAACCAGCAGCAGATAGTTCAGCAGGTTCATGACTTGTCCTTGGTGTCAGAGGTTGTGAGTTCGAGTCCTGGGTGAAGCTGAGGAAACGCTCATCGGCCCGTCCATGACTGACTGCAGTCCTCGTTTTCCTGATATTTTCGTTTTACCAGATATCAAAGTAAAATCTGTCAGTCTCAATAAACCAAATGAGGCTGACAGATTGTTTAGTTATTTATTAGAAACACTAATGAAGTCTCCACACACTAATCAGTTTGTTGTAAACTACATTAATGAGCTGAAGCTCTTCAGAACATAAATCCATTCAGGTCCCAACATCACATTATTCTGCACTGAAACTAAATAGAATTCTCTAATATTAAAGAAGACACTTTCAAAAGTATTGAAGGATCAATATTGTGTATTGATCCGTGTTGTCGGTATAACCTCAGGTTAGAGCGCCACCCAGTGGTTTCAGTGAAGAAATCAGCAACTCTGTCACCTAAATACTTACCATGACAACTTATTCAAACTTGATCTCATTACAAATAACCAAAGACTACTGTAATTATATTATAGTGATGATTAAAACATATTTATTTATTCATGACTTCACATCACAGCAACAGCTGCTCTGTTGGCGTTTCTGATAAACTGAGCTGACAGATCAGTGGGATTAAATATGAAATAAATTCTGCATCGATGCAGACAGACGGACAGAAATGAAGGAGACAGACAGGAGGTTTAGTGCAAAGAAAGCTTCTTGTGCACCGGCTTTACTGAACAGTTAAATACAGTTTGGATGAGCTCCAGGCTTCAGATGAACTACAGTGAATGAGGCTACAATCATCCTGCTTCCTTCACAGACAGCAGAGAGGCACGAAGACCAACTGACGCCAAGCGCTTTGGATTCAGTTACTGACAGTCAGTCATATTGCACAACCTGGACAGGCTCCTCCAAACAGCGCGTCGCCCGTTGCATAGCCCAGCCGCTCCTCCGGGTCACGTGACCTCGGCCGGACCCGGCGTCCCACAATCCCCTGGGTGAGAAATCCACTTCCGCTCTGAAGTCTCTGGACTTTACAGACAGTTTGGAAAAAGAATATAAGGCATTCTCAAAGTAAAGTAGTGTCCTGTTCATCCCGCTGTCAGCTCTGCTCCACACACACAAACACCTTTACTCATTTAGTTTGAATCTGTGAATCTTCAGTTAGTTTCTGATGCTGATCTGGACCCAGGAGGCGCTGTCCCCACGTAGGTCCTCTGTTTTAGCTAGCGACACTTAACAGATGCATTGTGGGAAGCATGGGGCGTGGCTCCTGCGGTTGCTAGGAGACCATTGAACTCCTTTCTGAAGCCTGGTGCTTAAAATCTCCCAAGATAAACTGCGGCAAAGAGAGAAAACTACCAAACCTGCCGACTGATTATTTGGTCAAAGTGATAAATTATTAGTCGCAGCTCAGAGGGAAACTGGTCCTGAAGTTTTTAGATTTGGCTCCAAACAGATTTCTGGTCGATCATAAACATAAAAACCAGCAGATCAGATCAAAGCTGAACTTCCTGAACATCTCGACGAACTCACCAGCTAACGGTTAACTCCATTTCCCATGGTGCTTTTCAACAGGTGAGGGGCTTCCACACTAAACCAGGCAATAACCAAGCTGATCACCGACCCAGACCAACCTTCACACACCAGTCCAGTGGTTCTCACTCAGGTCCTCAGAACCCAGAGCCTGCTGGTTTTCACCACAGCATCTCAGCAGGTGGAGGATCAGAACCAGCAGGAGTCTGGACCAGAAGACCAGAACCTGGACTGGACTAACCAGACACTGAAAAACTAAACTGCTTACTAACTTAGTAAAGTTGAAATCTGTTAGTAACTGAACAGACTGTAAATTTTGAATCTGTTGGTCTGGACCGGCTGACTCCGCCTCCTCTGCTCTGTTCAGCCAATCATTTATCAAACATTAGGAACCTGACAGACTGATGCACAGAGAACCAGAGAACCAGAGAGAGAGAGAGAGAGAGAGAGAGAGAGAGAGAGAGAGAGAGAGAGAGAGAGAGAGAGAGAGAGAGAGAGAGAGAGAGAGAGAGAGAGAGAGAGAGAGAGAGAGAGAGAGAGAGAGAGAGAGAGAGAGAGAGAGAGAGAGAGAGAGAGAGAGAGAGAGAGAGAGAGAGAGAGAGAGAGAGATCCTCTCTACTCATCTCTTCCTGTAGTCTGACAGATGAGATGACAGGGCAACTAGAGAATACACCTTTTTTTCTGTGTGTGTATGTGTGTGTTACTGTGTGTATGCCTGTGTGTGTGTGTGTGTGTGTGTGTGTGTGTGTGTGTGGTGTGTGTGTGTGTGTGTTGTGTGTGTTAGTGTTGAGATAACTCAGGATGGTGTGTGTTGGCTGCTGTGGTCTGTACTGGCTGTACTGGGGTCCCAGTCTGTAGCTGAACTCTGTATGGGGGGGCAGTCAGTCTGTGAAGGGGCGGGCTTTCTCCTGAAGGCCCCGCCTCTGCTCCTTGTGGCCCTCTGATTGGAGGAGTGGGAGGAGGGGGCGTGGCTAGACTACTAGCTCCTCCTACGGTTTTAATTTCTACTGCAAGTGAGTTTGGACTGATCTCTGTGCTTTCCCCCCCTCCTTCCCCCCCTCCTCCCCCTCCCTCTCCTTCCCCCCCTCCCCCTCCCATCACTCCCATCCGGATCTCGGCCACCACGCCAATGGCCGCCGGTGAGCCCGCTGACCTCTGACCCCCGGCTGCGGCCCCTGCGCTCTCCAGCCCCGCCGCCCCCTGCTGGGCGGAGGAGGACAGCGCCTCGGTGATGATGGCCGCCGTCTGGGCCACCCAGTCCAGCTCCGAACGCACCTCGCCTCCGGCCGCGGAGGAAGAGGAGGCCTGGGGCTCGGCCTGAGGGCCCGGGGGGGCGGCGGGGCCCGGGGGGGCGGCGGGGCCCGGGGGGCGGCGGGGGTGCTGTTGTTGTTGAGGTTGTCCTGCAGGGCCGTCTGGTTGGCCTGGCCCGCCTGCTGGTTCTGAAGCAGCATCTCCTGGATCCGGATCTGCTGCAGGATGGCAGGAAGCTCGTAGTGATGGAAGAAATAGATCATGGAGTGCTGCGGAGGAAGAAGAAGACCGACAGGCCGTCACCAACAATTTCATCATTTCAACAAATGAATCCATATATAGAGCTTTCTGTCCCGAATGACCGAACCTCTGTCTGCTGGAGTCTCTACTGTCTAACTTCACCAGGGTTTCTCACAGCGCTTATTAAGTCAAGGCAGACCACTTTAAAGCTGGAATAAACAGTTATTTTATCCATCTGGACCATGGAGTCAGGTTACTCAGTACCAGTTGTTATTATCATGGTTAGAGACAGGGGTTGACATCAGCGAGAGAGAGAGAGCGCAGAGCAATTAGGGGCTGAGCGAACAAAGAGCCACAAAGTTTTCTATGTGTGGGAAACCCTGGAGAGGCAGAGCAGAGCAAGGGGAGATTGTCCACTAATCGATTGCGGATGGCGTCGTTCTCTCAGACGGATAAAAAAATAAAAATAAAAAATGCTAAAATGGGTCGCCAAATATACTTTGGAGGCTGTTAATATACCTGGGCGGCTGCCCAAGTAAAGTCTGTGTGTGGTAAACACTGAGTATGATGCCCACACACCATAGTCAACTTTAATCAAAACAACAAAATTGTGGCTAGTGAAAATGCTGAGTGGCTAGTGACTTTGGAAAACCACTAGCCACAGAGGCTGCTGAGCAAAAACGTTAATGTCAAGCCCTGGTTAGAGACACTCTCCAAGTCTGCTAACTATCCAACTGACGTTAGTCAATACAGGTTAGTCAGTCAGTCATTTGTATCATCCTGTTCATTCATGGCACCTCAGGCCCAATTCATTTCAGTCTTATCTAAGTTTAATTGAAGAAAATTTTGTGCCACTGATGCATTGATCTCAGAAATACAGTCACTCAAAGGACGAAATCATCCAGCATGACAGAGATACAGCAGCGTATCGTCTGCATAGCAGGAGAAACTGATGCTGTGTTTGCAAACGACTGTTCTGTAGTTACTAAGGGAGGAAGAGTTCAGAGTGGGCGGAGTCTTGTTAAGACTTGACGTTGCATTCTGCCGGGAATCGAAGTCTGCAGTCTCTGAGCAGACGTGGAGAACAGAGCGACCGACCGAACGACAGACACTGCTTAGAGCTCCTGCTGCTGCGGGATAAAAATAGATGGGAACCAGGGTTCCACGTCACGTGACGTCAAGTTTCTCTGTCAGGTTTCTCTGTCAGGTTTCTCTGTCAGGTTTCTCTGTCAGGTTTCTCTGTCAGGTTTCTCTGTCAGGTTTCTCTGTCAGGTTTCTCTGTCAAGTTTCTCTGTCAGGTTTCTCTCTCAACATTGAAACAGCACGGTGAAAGTCAGGGCGTTGTGGTCGGGGATGGTGGATGGGCGATACGTTTGCCTTCGATGGTGGTGACCGGGGTTCGATTCCCAGCATTTCCAAAGGACAAACAACCGTGAGTCACATTTAATTTTTTTTTTATTTAACCATGACCAAACCATTTTCTTAACCTTAACCAAGTTGTTTTAGTTGCCTAACCATAAGCATAACCCAAGTTGTTTTATTTGCCTAAACTTCACCATTACCTTAACCCTAACCTTAACCAAAGTGGTTTTAATTGCCTGAATTTAACCATTAACCGACCTTTGGGACGTAATTCAATTTATGGCAGAGGAACGTTTTCAAATTCATCAAGGTCGTGTTCATTTCATGTATTTATGGGTTGGAGGACTTGTTGCCATCTCCTACCGCCAGTAGGGCGGTAGGAGATTTAGGAAACGCTTTTAGGAAACGCTCCTGTGGGTCATATTAGAGGGTAGGAACAAACGACCGATGTGGTCGTGTGGTTTGGAGGACTTGTTGGTTTCTCTGAATCTAACTGCTATAAGCTACAAGTAAGCTGGTGCGAGGATGACAAACCTTCCTAAACCTACTAAACACTGTTTACTGTGAACAGGAAGAACTCCTATCCAACACAGAGTCTGGGGCTGGGTCTGGGGCTGGGTCTGGGGCTGGGTCTGGGTATGGGTATGGGTCTGGGTCTGACCTGGATGAAGAGCCAGGAGGTGACCAGGGCCAGGCTGCTGTACTGGCCGTTGAAGCGGTAGTGATAGGCGTAGAAGGCAAAGTGGTATAGATAGAAGAACCTAGGAAAAAACACAAGAGCAAGACAATAATCAGTGGATTCTCATTAAATAACATAATAAGATTTCCTAACAATTAGAACCACATAAAGTCCAGAGAAGAGCTTCATCCAGATTCCCTCTGATGAGGAATAAGACTCCTGGTGGTGATTTCAGCCCTCGACTGTTTTCTGTTCTGTCCAGAACTTCTCTAGTCTCCTTGGTTGTGGGTGTGGCCAGGTCTTAAATCAGCCAATGGCGTTTGCTGGTGTTGGTGTTTGGGGGCGGGGCGTGACTTACCTCAGCCAATGGCGTTTGCTGGTGTTGGTGTGGCAGCAGATGGCGTCATACTGATCGGCCAACCAGACGATGAGGATGATGTAGAAGGCCGTGGTCGTGTCGTTGAAGAACTCGGACATGATGGCCTCCATGCCTGACAACAGGAAATGACATCAGGTCGACACAGATTGGATTTTGCTTCTGGTTTCCTAACCGCTTATTCACCTTCCTAACACTCACGCTTCACATCGCAGAATACGGTCAAGAAACAACTGAAGACTTCTATTCCCCAACGCTAGGCGTCCATTTTGGAAAAAATCATAACCTGGGCCCTGATTTTCAAATCTTATCTGACAGGATTTCAGTAATTGGTAGAATCTAAACATTAGGTTTTAAAGATAACAGATGCTGATAATTCAGACTGGGATTAGGATCCGGTGATCCAATCCTACCTTTAAATCAACCTTTAATGTTGTTGTCATTTTTCAACACTCAAAAGCAGAGATTAGGAAAGTTTGATTTCAAAAATCAGGATAATGTGATGTAACTGGTCAGGATGGGATGATACAATACATCATGAATAAAAAAAAAAATTCATTAAATGAACAAAACCTTCAAAACAAAGTCTATACCAACTGCTGGACCAGCTGCTCTTGTCAACCTTCATGTTTAAAGAACTCTTGAATTAAAGAATGCAAACGTCCAATGAGACTTTGAATTTTGTCTGGAAGTTCTTATGCATTGTACCTGTGCAGGTAAGTGCATAAATGTCACATACAAACTGTCTTTTAGTCTTTTTCATCCTCCTGTCTTTTTGACCCAACATGTTGTAACAGTGTTAGTCCAGCAGGTGGCAGGATGCTGCTCTACTCACAGGCTGCAGGCCGACAGTCAGTCAGACTGTCAGCACCTTCAATCTGTCGCAGCTTGTGGGTTTTTGGGCAAACTCGACGGCTTTTAGACTCGAGTAACAAATAAATGATTAAGGCTTGATGTTCCTCTGGAATATTATTATTAGTCTGTGGAATCTGATATGGATAAAGAGTTGATTGAAATGTCATTAGAACATTTTATTTTATTTCGCTGCTTTGCCGTCGGAGTCTCTGTTTCTCAGTGAGGCCGAAATGTGCGAACACACGGCTCAAAGTTTCCGTAGAGGAACAAATATTCTCCCGTCAAGTCTGTTTTCATAAGGTTTCTGGTTTGTTTCTGGTTTTTAAAGAGCACATGTCACTCCGCTGTTCATCTCCCTCCCATCTCCTTGATGCTCGCCTACAAAGCGGCAACCGAAACGTCTCCGACCGACCTGAACTCCTCGTTCAGGTCTACGCTCCCTCCGCCCACTACGCTCTGCCAAGGAGAGACCGCCTGGTGCTGCACCACAACAAGACCCTAAGTCTCTATTCAGACTCTTCTTCTGTGGTTCCTCAGTGGTGGAACGAGTTACCAAACTCCATTCGATCGGTAGAGTCCCTCTCAATCTTTAAGAAAAGGCTAAAGACCCAGCTCTTTAGTGAACACCTTCTCACCTGATGGACTGTGTAATCCAAAAAAAAAAAAAAAAAAATTTGTATCTGCCTCTATGCATTGCCACATAGCACCTATGTCCTGTTGGACTAGAACTTAGCTTTATAGCTCTTACTCCCCTTGTTCTCTCCTGACTAGAACCTTGCTTGTGTTGTATTAAAATCTCATGTGAGCGTCACTTTGGATAGAAGCGTCTGCCAAATGGGAAACTGTAAATCACGACTTTTTCGCAGAAAGCGGCGTAGGCATCTTTCGAGCCTCGATCTGCAACGTTTATAAACGATTCACGGTCTTACCGACGAGGGCCAGGATGACGGTGAGCAGAGGGGCTGCTGGGAAGGCGATGGTCATGTTCATCTCCAACATCTGCAGAAGATCCACTGAGGAGGACAGAGCAGACAGTCAGGACAGACAGAGGGAATCTAACTCTTTCCTTCACTTCTCTGCCATCTTCATCGTTCTCGACTCACAGGAACATTTGTTCCATCTATGTCTGTGAACTCTGACCTTTGACCTCCTTACTACTGGTTACTTGTAACTAGGGTTGCAAAGGGGTGGAAAATTTCCGGTAAATTTCCGGAAAGTTTCCGGTAAATTTCCATGGGAAGTTAAGCTGGGGAATTTTGGAAATATTCCAAATTGGAAACTTTCCATGGGAATTATGGGAATTTATGGGAATTTATGGGAATTAATGGGAATTAACTGGGAATTGAGGGTAATTTAATGGAAAGGTATCATATCCAAGCATAAATATTTGTTTTGTTATAAGCAGACATCCATCCAAAATAATACAATTAAAACAGATTTATTTGTAAGTAGAACTTTATCAAGTGTTAAATATTTTATTGAACAATCAATTCTTTCATTTAAGAACAAAAACATGAATGCACAGTGCATGTAGGGGGCGTGGTCTCAACAGCCCTGCAGTAAGCAGTGTGCTATGTGTGCATGTGATTGAGGAATAGCATAGATATTCAACTGTACTTGCATGATATCTGGTTGTTTTAGTCAGGATTATGCTAAAATATATTTTCCCCAACTATATTTAAGTTCCCTATTAAGAGCATACCTTCAATTTAGTAAATTCCTGGTTTATTCCCGTTTATTCCCATAAATTCCCGTTAATTCCCGTTAATTCCCATAAATTCCCGTTAATTCCCATGGAAAGTTTCCAACTTTGAAAATTCCCGGAATTTTGCAACCCTACTTGTAACACTGGTGATCTAGGAAGTAAAGCCGGTTTTACTGCTGACCTGGGTGGGCGGAGCTTTCTCTGGACAGGAAAGTTAAATGACTCTAAATGTAAACAGAGGAACTGACCGATGAAGACGAAGATCTGGTGGTGGGAATATCTCAGCAGCATGGACACCGACAGAGTCTGCAGGTTCACACACAGAACACATCGGTTTGACCTCAGGAGACAACAGGTCACATTATCATTTTAACAAACTGCACAGCTTCAGGTGGAATCTGGGGTCACTTCAGGTCGAGGTTCAGATCAGCTGTCTGACCTGCTGAGGGCTTCGGCTCAAACGAAGGCCGTCTTCCATCTAAACACTTGGACCGTCTCTAACTCTGATTCATTTGAACTAGGGCTGAACAATTAATCGAAATTTTATCGAAATCGCAATATGGCCTACTGCCATTTTCAAATCGCAGGAGGTGCAATATTTGTTAAAGGTGAAATGTGTCAAAATATCATTTTAAATATTAAATATTAAATATTTTAAATATTGTGGTGCTGCAGAGATGTCCTGGCCTAAAACATCTTTGTTTGGTACAGATCCCCGCAAAAACCACACCATAATCATTTTAATACGTTTTTCAATGAAAATGAAAATAACGATGTAAAAATTATCATTCCCTCTAATATCGCAAATCATATCGTAATTGCAATATCAGTCAAAATAATCGCAATTAGATATTTTTCAAAATCGTTCAGCCCTAGTCGGAAACCATATTTATATGTGAAATCCTTACAAATATGACCATGATGACGAAGGCAGCCAGGTAGGAGGTTCTGGCCATCCACATGCTGACGAACCGGTAGTGTTCCCCAGAAACCACGTTCCTCAGGAACCCTGCGGAGAACACAGTCAGAATCACAACCAACACGACTGCTGAGGCTCCACAGGTTCTGTCAACATTAAAGTTTATGTGTTGACTATGGAAACAAATACAAAAACCTCTTTACTTATTACTTATTTTGATGACATATTCAAATTAGCGAATATTTCATAAAACACTTTTTCCCCTCAGAGGCTTAAGTCAGAGAGCGTTTTCTAGTAAGTAACATAAGAAGAGAGAAAAAAAATTATAATTTACAAAATACTGCTTATATGGAAAAAAAAATATCTTTCATGTAAAATATCCTACAAAACAGAAATGAAAAAAAAACAAAAACATTTATAAAGCCTTTGTAAATTACCGTTTTTGTTAAAGCTGCAATAAGCGATTTTCTGCCCACTAGAGACACATTTGTACATTCATTCACGTTTCATACGCCCATATATTTTGAAAAGTGTACATATATTTGATGTTATTTTATTCTATTTATAAATTCTATGTTATACTGCTATTATACTCTGGCACTTTGTATTTCTTACTTACATTTTTCTTACATTTCCTCTACATTTTGCACTGCTGTCTTATTACTGCATTGTTTGTACACTGCATTTGTTTACTTTGTTTACATTGTTGTGGCTAGCTCTTGGCTCAAGAATTTCCTAGCTAACATTATCTGCATCTTGCTGTTTTGTTGTGCTTATGACAATAAAGAACTTTGAACCATAAATAAAGCACAGCAAAGCTGCTGCACTACGGAGGCCCCAAAGGACAAACCTAGCGAAGCACCGTGCATAAACAGTTTAACAAGTTCACTAGTTTAACAGTTTAATAAGCCCTAGCCCTATCCCTAGGAAAAAACGCCTAAAATAATATACCCCAAATGAATCAGGAATAGCTCCTCAACCATAAGGCCTATATGCATATTTCTGGTCTCCTTTGATAGGTAAGAAGCTAAGGAATATTAATTCAGTGTAAGTAAACCTATATCTGTTACCATTCCAGAGTTAATGGAGATGCAATAATGGAAAAAGTAAGATTTTCATCCTCGCCTAGTATATAATTCTAAATTTTAAGGCAATATCACCATTATAACCAAGATCCCATGGATAATAATGCAACTGAATGTCTTCTCATAGTCTTTGACTACAACTGTAACTGTAAATTTGATGGAAATACACCAAAATACAACATTTATGTACAATTCCTAAAAATATACTCAGGCGGTCTCCAGGTTTTGGTCAAGTTTACAATTTACATTATGCCTGTTTACTGGGAGTTTTACTTCAAAACACTACTCATTTCCATATAGCCATGTTACAAATAACATACATCTCCCAAAAACATTGAAATAGTAATAAACACAATGATTAGGAATCAATATTCATATATGTCTGAAGAGATCCATGCTATTCAGGCAGATTAATGGAGAATGCAAGGGTCCTCAGTGCTGTATGAGGTATCCCCAGTTTCGCCTGAGGCAGACAAAGAGAATGATGTATGGCTCATTGGTGTCAGTGCTTCGATGCGGCCACCAGAAGGCGACGAAGAGCCACTGCACCCTCCATAGGGATTCAGTCTGGCTGGACTAAAATGGCTGGGGAATCCCCCCTGACGATCGCTTTAACTCCCGTTTGGTCCCAAGTTACGGCAGAAACGTAAGTAACTAAAATGTGCCGTTTTTGGCGAAAATAACATAAGCCTTAGTGAAATATTTTGGCAAGAACATAGATTTTTGTCAGTATGACTGTAAAATGTGAAGTTTGACTGCTACTTTTCCCCGGAAATGGCGGACTGTGTCGTTCCATTTTCGTGGTGCGTTCACTGTCATTGGAAAGCTCGGAATTTCTAGTTTCCAGCGATAACAAGCATGTTATTGTAGACTGAAGAGAAAATTAACCCCGATCTTTTGATCACAACTTGCTCTTATATTTACGAAGTTTATATTTGTAAGACTTAATTGTTAAAATACTTAGTAATAAGACATAGTTTGGTCAACATACAGTTGGTTTACAGATTCTGAAAGCTGAAGACCCCATGTTTTCAAAACAGTATAACATTCATATCTTCTATTAATAGACCATCTTCTGTCGCGATTTTTCATAACTGGGGGGGCGGGGTGGACCCGGTACCGGGTCCGTCGGGCTAAACAGGTTAACAAGTTTACAGTGTAACAAGTTCACTAGTTTAACAGTTTAACAAGTTCACTAGTTTAACAGTTTAACAGGTTTACAGTGTAACAAGTTCACTAGTTTAACAGTTTAACAAGTTTACAGTGTAACAAGTTCACTAGTTTAACAAGTTTACAGTGTAACAAGTTCACTAGTTTAACAGTGTAACAAGTTTACAGTGTAACAAGTTCACTAGTTTAACAAGTTTACAGTGTAACAAGTTCACTAGTTTAACAGTTTAACAAGTTTACAGTGTAACAAGTTTACAGTGTAACAAGTTCACTAGTTTAACAGTGTAACAAGTTCACTAGTTTAACAAGTTTACAGTGTAACAAGTTCACTAGTTTAACAAGTTTACAGTGTAACAAGTTCACTAGTTTAACAGTGTAACAAGTTTACAGTGTAACAAGTTCACTAGTTTAACAGTTTAACAAGTTTACAGTGTAACAAGTTTACAGTGTAACAAGTTTACAGTGTAACAAGTTCACTAGTTTAACAGTTTAACAAGTTTACAGTTTAACAAGTTCACTAGTTTAACAGTTTAACAAGTTTACAGTGTAACAAGTTCACTAGTTTAACAGTGTAACAAGTTTACTCGCTCGCTTCATTGATTCCGCCATTATGATATTTTTTTTTCAGGAACAGGGGGGGAGAGCGCCGCTTTTAAAACAGCGAGGGAGGAGCCAAGCTAGTTTAAAAAAATGAAAAGCTTGAAAAATGAATACACACACACACACACACACACACACACTATAACACAACCTTTGTTCTCCTCGTTCTCGGCCAGCGCCTTGACGCTGGACATCAGGATGTCGTCATAACCGAGGAACTCATCCAGCAGGAAGCGACTGAAGCCGTCACCGAAACACTGGTCCTTCATAGGATCTACACACACACACACACACACACACACACACACACACACACACACACAATAACCACAATACACACCATCAGCCCAACAGCTACTACCGCACACACAATAATGTTTTAGGCCATCAGCCTGCCTTAGCCTTGTATGCAAACCAACATGATTCTGGCTACAGGATAACTGAAAAATGAAAAGTTTTGAACCACAACAAAAACCAGATCACATCCGTTCATCTCCAGTAGAGCTGCAAC
>NW_027279169.1:0-30000 GCF_046629955.1 Centroberyx affinis | reverse complement strand
ATGAAGACTCCTAAGACAGTTCCAACGAGAACCCAAAAGTGGTAAACCCAAAAAGTGTAGTGAGTCAGTGCTGGAAGGCCTGGTGGAAGACGGTCTGTCTGTCAGGAAAGATTTCACCTTTCACCTCCAAGAGAGCTCCTCCTGTTCCTAACCTCTTCTCCTGTTCCTAACCTCTCCTCCTGTTCCTAACCTCTCCTCCTGTTCCTAACCTCTCCTCCTGTTCCTAACCTCTTCTCCTGTTCCTAACCTCTTCTCCTGTTCCTAACCTCTCCTCCTGTTCCTAACCTCTTCCCCTGTTCCTAACCTCTCCTCCTGTTCCTAACCTCTCCTCCTGTTCCTAACCTCTCCTCCTGTTCCTAACCTGTCCTCCTGTTCCTAACCTCTTCTCCTGTTCCTAACCTCTTCTCCTGTTCCTAACCTCTCCTCCTGTTCCTAACCTCTTCCCCTGTTCCTAACCTCTCCTCCTGTTCCTAACCTCTCCTCCTGTTCCTAACCTCTTCTCCTGTTCCTAACCTCTCCTCCTGTTCCTAACCTCTTCCCCTGTTCCTAACCTCTCCTCCTGTTCCTAACCTCTCCTCCTGTTCCTAACCTCTTCTCCTCGACCTCGCTGGAAACATCATGAGGTCAAGGAAAGATGTGAAGGAGAATTCATCAGGACTTAGGAAAAGACACCCGAGAGAATCCCACTGCACTGACACTAGACTACATGATTATGTTAATGAGGTGGATCTGCTGTGTGAAACTACAATGTTCAGAAGATGGACGACTAAAAGCATCTTAGATCCTTCTCCCCAGTTTAACCTTTTCCTTTATTAAGGCAAGAGCTTCACATCTGAGACTGAAGTCAGATGAATGAATGATTTTCCTAAAGCTGCAAGACAACAAGCTCAGAATGAAGAAATAAGTAAAGCAGCCTGAGCAGGTTCCTCTACAACCTTAACTTCACTTTCATCATTTCACAGCAGAGGAACGTTCATAGTTCTCCTCTGGGTTTAACATGTTGTTCAGAACATATTAGCATATTAGCAACTTATGGCATAAGATGGAAAATGCTGAATAAGCAACGGGAACTCGATGATGATCTGCGTCTCTTGTCGGTCTGATCGTTTGTTTTCGTGAACGGCCGAACGGTGCGTCGCTTTAAATGTCGCTGCCGCAAGGAATTGTGGGACGGCGTTATCTCCTTTCCTTTGGTAAAGGAGGCTCCAGTGTCTCCTATGCTAAAGGAGCTAAGTAAGGAAGCATTGAAGCACCTTTCCTTTGTGTTTAGAGGATTCCAGCAGCTCTTATCATGGCTGACACTGAGACACTTCCGGGTCATTTCACTCAGTGAGGAACCTTCCTAAGCAGAAAGACGTGGAGTCAGAACGGACTCTGATCAAAACCTCCGTCATGGAGGAGCTGGCCAGGTGGGCGGGGCCTGGTGGACACCGGCGGTGAGGGAGGCTGTCAAGATGATGAAGGAGACCCTCTGGGCCCGGCCGGTGCTCCGGACTCAGACAGAAACCGGCCAACAGGCTGCAGCTGCTGTGGCTGCAGAAGAGAAAGTCTGGGTGTGGGAGGAGCTCGGACCGTGGAGGAGAACCGTCCGGCGACTCGGGAGGGAAGGCAGGACATCGCTCAGGCTCCTAAACCCGACAGACAGGGCTTCTGTTCAGGAGGCAGAGCTGAAGATCCTGGAGGCTCTGAGTCCATCTCCATCACCGCTGTGGTGAGGAAGCTCCTCAGTAGGAAGGCTGCTGGGCCGTTGTGGTCCGCAGGTCTCTTATGAAAACGGCACCGTTCCTGAAGTCTAGCTATCGAAGATCAAGCCGCTCGGCCTCCTGGGAGATGCTTTGGTGCTGGAAAGGAAACTCCGGCCGGCGGGAAAACCTCAATGCGGACTCTGTCCCGGTTGCGGAACCAGCTGTTTACATTCTCACAGATAACTGACTGACGAGTCATGGGAGTTTGCTAATCCTGTTCCCTGAGTGTCCTGCAGGAGCCGCTCAGTCCCTGTTCAGCTTCAAGGCATCAGACTCCAACAACATGCTGCTGGTCTCTCCTGTTTGTTCTTCATGGACAGCAGATCAAGGAGTCCAGTTCAGTGACATCAGGGAGGATCTCTGCCGTCTGAGGATGATGTCGTCCTTCTGGCTTCATCAGACCCTGGCCTCAGATCTGATGCGGTCTGCAGCGGAGTGTGACGCAGTCAGGATGAGGGTGAGCACCTTCAGGCCTGAGGCCACGGCTCGCTCCCGAAGGAAAGGTGGCTTGTCCCATCCAGGGATGAGAAACTGGTGGAGGACTTCAGGTATCTCAGAGTCTCATTCATGAGCCAAGCTCCCAATTTACCGCTCGAACCTCACCTCACAAGCTCTGAGTAGTGACTGAAAGAATGAGATCAGATACAAGGTTTCTCCTCAGGGGGAGGAGCTCTGTGATCCAGGAGGAGCTCCGTGATCCAGGAGGAGCTCCGTGATCCAGCTCCTCTATTGACAGAAACCAGCTGAGAAGTTTCAGGCTCCTGGTAAAGATCCAGGACACACTGGAAGGTAGTGGTGTAACGGACCGTAGTGGATCCGTGATCCGTACGAGACGTGTGACCAATCGGATCGCGCTGTGGGCGGGACATCGAGCGAGACTACAGAGAGGAGACTACAGAGAGGAGACTACAGACAGAGAGAGGAGGCTGCATCAGAGCCAAAGCAGCACATTTTTAAATTAATTTAACCCTGACCTTTTTTTTTTTTTGGCTGATTCGAAAAACAATCTGATCCGTGACTCAAAACGGTGATACGATCCAAACCGTGAGTTTTGTGATCTGTTGCAGCCCTACTGGAAGGACTACATCTCCCAGCATGCCTGGGAGGAGGAGCTGGAAGGACCACATCTCCCAGCATGCCTGGGAGGAGGAGCTGGGAGGACCACATCTCCCAGCATGCCTGGGAGGAGGAGCTGGGAGGACTACATCTCCTCTATCTACTCCCAGGAAGAGCAGGAGGAAGTTGCTGGGGAAAAGGAAGCCTGTTGTGAGTCTGAACCTGATATGCAGCCACAACATGGATGGATGGATAAAAATAATTATTGAAAGACACTAGAGAAATGAGAAAATAAGTAATGGAAAGAAATAGTGAGAATATTAAAGATAAAAAACAGGAGGGAGAAGGTCCAGAGTACAAACTCCCACAGATCAACTCATAGCTTTGACTGGCAGCAGGGCTGCAACTAACGATTAATTTCATTGTCGATTAATCTGTCGATTATTTTCTCGATTAATCGATTAGTTGTTTGGTTTATAAAATGTCAGAAAATGGTGAAAAATGTGGATCAGTGTTTCCCAAAGCCCAAGATGACGTCCTCAAATGTCTTGTTTTGTCCACAACCCAAAGATATTCAGTTTACTGTCATAGAGGAGGAAAGAAACCAGAAAATATTCACATTTAAGAAGCTGGAATCAGAGAATTTTGACTTATTTTTCTTAAAAATTACTCAAACCGATTAATCGATTATCAAAATAGTTGGCGATTAATTTAATAGTTGACAACTAATCGATTAATCGATTAATCGTTGCAGCTCTAACTGGCAGATATCAGCTAAAGGAGGGATGAGCTTTGGTAAACAGACCTCAGATCAGATGTGTGAGGATCAAATGTGTCAACAAACAGCTGAGCTTGGTCATCACTGTTTGCAGTTTGGGAATCGAACCTGTGACATCAGCTCGCTCCTCACCTGCACTGAGCTGTTGTCAAACATCTCTAAGGTCATCTCCTCCTCCTCCTCCTCCTCCTCCTGCTGCAGCGTCGCCAGGCTGAGCCCCGCCACGCCTCCCGCTCTCCCCGCTCCGCCCCCTTCTCCTCCTCCTCCTCCTCCTCCTCCTCCCTCCGCTCCGTCCAGCTCCACCTGGAAGCCGTTGGTGTCGTAGAACTGGAGGAAGATGGGAGCTCTGCTGGAGTTCCTCTGGATCTCCACCCGCAGGATGCCGTCCCGAGGCCAGCGCTCTCTCACCACCTCCAGACAGTTGATGGGCGAGCGAGAGAAGGCGATGTGGATGTAGGCCAGGATGAAGAGAACAAACAGCGCCTGGAGGAGGAGAGAGGAGGAGAGAGGAGTTACTACACCTGGAGGAGGAGAGAGGAGGAGAGAGGAGTTACTACACCTGGAGGAGAGAGGAGTTACTACACCTGGAGGAGGAGAGAGGAGTTACTACACCTGGAGGAGGAGAGAGGAGGAGAGAGGAGTTACTACACCTGGAGGAGGAGAGAGGAGGAGAGAGGAGTTACTACACCTGGAGGAGAGAGGAGTTACTACACCTGGAGGAGGAGAGAGGAGTTACTACACCTGGAGGAGAGAGGAGTTACTACACCTGGAGGAGGAGAGAGGAGTTACTACACCTGGAGGAGGATAGAGGAGAGAGGAGTTACTACACCTGGAGGAGGAGAGAGGAGTTACTACACCTGGAGGAGAGAGGAGTTACTACACCTGGAGGAGAGAGGAGTTACTACACCTGGAGGAGGAGAGAGGAGTTACTACACCTGGAGGAGAGAGGAGTTACTACACCTGGAGGAGAGAGGAGTTACTACACCTGGAGGAGGAGAGAGGAGTTACTACACCTGGAGGAGAGAGGAGTTACTACACCTGGAGGAGAGAGGAGTTACTACACCTGGAGGAGGAGAGAGGAGTTACTACACCTGGAGGAGGAGAGAGGAGTTACTACACCTGGAGGAGGAGAGAGGAGTTACTATTCCCGATCCAATATCAATGATTGGAATCGGACCCGATCAAGGTGTATTTTGATTGATTAGTATCGGCTACATGACACCCAATCAATCCGATCCATTTATTTTAGAGATGCACCGATCGATCGGCCGGTGACCGGTGATCGGCCGATCGGTCTCATATATCCGATTCTGTGCCGGTCAAATTTAAGACAACGGTAAAAACTCCGCTGTAATTAAGCAATATTACACGAGAGGGTGTGCGTTACCGTGATGCTTACTGACCGCATCACTGTGTGCCAATAATGACGGTAACGCTCACCCTCCAGAGTAATGTTGAGATTATACAACAGTTACCAACAACATAAAAGATACAAACAAAATGTATTCATATTGTGGGGCGATTCGCTCTCAAAATAAAAAACGTTTTGCTAGTGTTATCTCCGTTTCCCTGGAAATACATGGGGTCTGACTAATAACTGGAAAACAATCAGTCAGGTCAGTAGACTCCTATGTAATGGAACCTAGTTTACTGCTCCAGCAAGTAGGCGGAGCCTTAGTACCGACCTGCAACAGACGAGTTCTAGTCCCTGTTGAGTCAGCAGCCAACTGGAGCTAATGCTTTCTAGAGATCGTGGGATTTCCCAAACTGAATAAATACCACACATATAAACACAAAACTGCCTCGCTAGCTCAGTCTTGTTGCAACTAAGATATCTGCTGAAAAAAATAATTTTTCCATGGACAGATTTAGCTACTATGTCCGCGAACTTCACATGTATTTTTAAGCTAGTAGCGCCGTGTCACCGACTCACCGCACAGCTGATGGATGCAGAGCGTCTGGAACATCAAGGCTGAACAGAGTTAACGTAGCGTTATATTTAAATATATTGTATGATAATATGGCGGAGTAATATTTAGTGATGAGCACGGCTAGGTGTGCTGTCATGCTGATTTGATCACGTTCTAAATGTCTAGTTGACCAATCGGATCGCTTGGTCGGAACTACCTGTTGTATAATAGTCCATAATAGTAATAGTCCGTGTGTTGTTATATAGATCTGTTGCACCTGTTTTCTTTCGGGAAAGTATTAAGTGGGATATACTGCAATTCATTTTCATTTGGATTTTATTTGTTCAAAAAAGCTCTGTCCAGTAACCTGGAGCACTTTTTTATTTTGAGATTTGTTTGAGTGAGAGTGAGAGAAGATCCTGTAACCTGGTGCAGTTTTGGAGAAAATGTAATTAATAGTCAATGTTTTATTATGAACATACAATTGAATTTTAATTTTCCATTAAAGAAAAGTTACAAAAATGTTTGTGTGTGCTGTCAATTATAGTTCTTAGAAAGAAAATCGGAATCGGCCAAAATCGGAATCGGCAGGTCAGACTTTTAAAAAATCGGAAATCGGAATCGGCCAAGAAAATTGCAATCGGTGCATCTCTAATTTATTTATGTGATTAACTGACTGCAGGTCTACAGACTGCAGGTCTACAGACTGACTGCAGGTCTACAGACTGCAGGTCTACAGACTGACTGCAGGTCTACACACTGCAGGTCTACAGACTGACTGCAGGTCTACACACTGCAGGTCTACAGACTGACTGCAGGTCTACAGACTGCAGGTCTACAGACTGACTGCAGGTCTACAGACTGCTGGTTGGATAATCCCTGTGCATTACATCAGCAAATGTTTCCCCAGATTTCCCACTAATCTGAGTTGGGAAACACTGGGCAGCAGACCGGATGAGTCCGTCTGACAGGCTGCTGCATAATGTAATAATATAATATTATAATAATATAATAAACACCGTCAGACTGAGCTGAATCTCTCTCTCTCTAACTTTGGTATATAGGCAATATAATCCACCAAACAGTTCTTATTTTAAACACAAATTCAACTTCTAATTGACTGACACTGCTGGCTAACAGCTGTGTGGTTTTCAGAAGGCTGTGAGAATAACAGGCAGGGAGACTGAAGACCGGATCCAACATTCAGAGGTCAGTGACAGTCTGATCCATCTGATCTATATAGATCATATAGATCAGATCTATAGATCAGATCTATAGATCAGATCTATTTGCAGCTTAGTTGAACACAGTCACATTCACTTCCTGGCAGAATTCATCATTGTGCTTCAGCTTCAGGTGTTAAAGGAATAGTTCACCCAAAAATGAAAATCCTGTCATCATCTCCTCCCCCTCAGGCCAAATGAAACTCAGGTGAAGTTTGTTAGTCCATATAACACACAGGGAGGCTGCAGCACAGCTTGGTAGCAGCCTTCTCCAAAACAACTGAAGTCAATGGGGACCTGTTCTTTAGAGCTCCAAAACAACAACAGACAAACAATCACACTGTGAATAGAAAGACCTAGACACCATTATTTGTTGCAGATCAATCAGCTGTAGTTCAGATTTGCACTAAATGATGGTGTAAATATACTGTAGGTCTTTGTGGAACTCTGAAGAACTGGTCCCCACTGACTTCAGTTGTTTTGGAGAAGGCTGCTATGGAGTTGTGCTGCAGCCTCCCTGTGTGTTATATGGACAAACTTCACCTGAGGTTCACCTGCATGAGGGGGAGGAGATGAGGACAGGGTTTTCAGTTCTGGGTGAACTATTCCTTTAACCTCAGCCTGTGTGCAGAGACCAGCCCGTCTCTGCTCTGAGCCAGCCTGACTCAGAGCTTCTGGACTTCTCACCTTCAGCAGGACGAAGAACTCGAAGATCCTCCTGAAGGACGGGGGGAACAGCCGGGCGTACGTCACTGCCATCTTGAAGAACAGCGCGTGGAACAGCCGGTCTCTGACGTTGATGAGCGGGTTCTGGTTGATGTTGGGGTTCCGGATCCGGTTGGGCCCCATGTTGTTGTTCAGAGGGACGTTGTTGTTCCCGTTGCCCTGATTCTCAGACATTTTACCTCTGGACTCAAACTGTTATCTCGGCTAATTCGGGTCAGGTGCAGATAAAGCTCCGGCAGGTTTTAGGTTAGCATGTCTGCTGTAAAACTCTTTCGCTCATCAAGCAGCAGACTTCCTCACAGCGAGGCTGAAGCTGTCAGGCAGACAGCGGGTCGCGGGGACCGGCAGTGACCTCTGACCCCGGGGAGTCGACCCTCCTGCGGGCTCCGAACCCCGTGTTTCTACCAGAGTCCAAATCCTCTACAAAAACCCCGACCTGCTCTGCCCGGCACGGCGCCGCCTGGCTCGTCACAGGCGGATCTTGTTTTTCGGGCCTTCTCCTCTCCTCTGGTTCTCTCCGCTAGCTAGCGGGTAAAAACATTACGTTTCCTCGGATCCTGGGCTCGGGAAGCTGCGGTGTCGTCGCGCGGTGCGGCCTGTCTCTACCTGTATGTTTTCCACAGCTGTCTTTCCATGCTAATACATTTCGTTCCTGCTTCTTGGTGTTTTAAGCAGGGAAGCAGGAAACCCGATGAACGACGCAGCTAGCTAGCTTGCAGACCAGCCTGCTAGCTGTTTAGCTCACGTTAGCAAGCTGCCGCCCTAGCCAGAGGAAGCTAACGCTAAGCAGCTGCAGTCCGGTGTTAGCTAGGTCGGGACTTCGCCTGCGGTCTTGTCAGTCATGCCCGCCGGCCGTGAGGTGAAAACGGGAGGATCTGTTTCATTATTCAGGAAGTTATTACTGATTTCCCGGCACCGCTGTGCGTTAATTTGCTGCCTGGCTGGCTGACGGCTGCTGATATCTGACGGAACAACGACCAGAGGAACTACGGGTCCTGAGGAGGGACGCCCGCCAGCGCCTTCCTAAATACTTTCAAATTACACTCTAGTAGCGCTAATATGAACACACGTTATTTTTTAAACTATATATGTTCAAATATGATACGAGCAGCCAAACAAACATTCGCTATTCGACCAGACATTGGACAGTTCCCCAAAATATTAATACCTGCAGGCAAATGCAGAGGCAGCTATCTGATGCCTGGGGTCCTAGTTACATTGTTTAGCGCTGGATGAATGGTAAGAAGAGGCTTGTTTGCTACTCGGGCTAACACGTATACGTTATATAATGCCGTGCAGCTGAGTGAGGATGCGGAACTGCTTCAGTTTATATGAAGGCTTTTGTACGTAAACGTTTAGTTTACTTTGTCCAGAAAACAGACTTGACTGTATTTCGGTTGCGTCACTGAACGTGTCCGCCGGTCGTTAGCGTTAGCGTTAGCGTTAGCAGACTGCGCTAGCTGGTTTGTTGAGAGAGAAACTGAGCTAAACGTTAGATTGAATTAGCTTGAGTTAGCTTCGGTCTGCATGTTTTAACTCACTGTGGATCATGTTAACGACAGTTCAGACTTCGCTCCCCTGTGTTCTGCCTTGTGTGCAGACAGCTTCAGACCAAACTCCATTCAAAATCTGCCAGTTTAGTTCTGCAGTGCTTATCGGCACAGGTTCCCACCTGGTAGAACGCAACTTCAAACCTGAACTGGATTCTGACAATATTCTGGTAGATTCATAATAATCTGATCCACAAAGCAGCCCGATAAACAATAAAATACCAACTTGTATATGTAGCTGGCTCTGTTGCTAACCCGCTGCACCGTCCCGGTGTTTTGCCGAATTCTGCATCCCCACCTGACTTCTACGGAAACGTCCTGTTTAAAAACGATATAATCTTCTTTGTGGGTGTTCATCAATGATGAGAAAAATTATCTGACGTCTATAGTTTATGAACGTTTAGAGTCATCAATGTTTTATTAGAGATTTCCTTGAATTACCAATCAATCAGTCAATATTTCTGAGGGCGAACTCGGTGGTGTTTTTAAATGCGGAAAAATGCCAAACTCTGTTCACACTGTCGAGCCAAAATGGCACAAAAATATATGCTGATAAAACCATTTGGTTCGTAGAGAAATAAAGCTGCGAGGCGGGTCGATGATCCGGATAGAGAAGTGGATCCTGCTGCCTGGAAGGTCTGAAGTGTGCTGTGATGAGCCAGGTCACATTAAACTGACAGATTTCTTAATGGAGTTTGGCGTGAGGGCGGAACAGAGGAGTTTGAGGTGCAGGTAGACTGAGTTACTGCTGGAGTTCAGTCCTCTTCAGACTTTTTCTTACAAAGTGTTTCTGGTTTTGAAGGCAGAACCCTGTGGTTTTGAAATGTTGACTTGGACGTTTTTTTTTATTTCAAAATGGACATAAAGCATTTGAACTGAATGGTTATGTTAGGTGTGATGGCAAACAAAAACAAAAAAAATGAAATTTACAAATAATATTCAGTAAATTGTTTCATTTTGTCAGAGTTTTTAAATAAAATGTGCTTGTTGTCATCAGTTCAGACAGAAGAATTGTGTGTCATGATATCCAAAATCACCAAATCATCGCCGTATGATTCACTGAGAGACCAGAAACCAGAAGCTGAGTCATCTGTGTGAACGTCCCTCCTGTCCCGCGGGCGTCTGCTGCGACCGGACCGGAGCGTCCCGACCGGACCGGAGCGCCCCGACCGGATCGGAGCGTCCCGACCGGCTGAACCATGGAAGTCGCCTATGTGTGTGAGTGGGAGAAGCGTCCGAAGAGCACGCACTGCCCCTCCGTCCCGCTGGTGTGCGCCTGGTCCTGCAGGAACCTGGTGGCCTTCACCACCGACCTGAAGAACGAGGACGAGGACAAAGGTGCAGGAACTCAGGCTGTGATCAATATTCAATATCAAACGGCCTCATGCAGCAACATTCTCTTAAATTTCTCTTATATTTTCTGTTAAGAGAAAAAATCAGAGAAGTCGCTCGAGATGCATCAAACGTTCTTAACCGTCCAAATCTGCTCTGACCCAGCTGAGCTGAAGATGAATCTGAATCCCACTTGATCAGAAATTGGAGGCATGTGGCTGATTTGTTGTCATTAGCATAGGTAACGCCCCCTAAACACCATATAAGGGCAGGTGTGCCGTGTGCAGATGCTCTGGCACACGGCCAAGAGTTGGAGAGCTGCTCTTGGCATCTGAACCGGCTCACAGCCTTCATCCGCCTCATCAGATAGATCTGTGATGTGTAAGAACTCTTCTGTTCTCTGTAGGTCTGGACGGACGAAGCATCAGAGCAGCATGTCAGCTGATCAGAGGCTGAACACACACAGTATCATCCGAGGGTTTTGTAGTCTGAACTGGGATCAGTGGACCAGTAGTATTTCTTTAGCCCACGAATTTAATAATCCAATAATTATAATTACTCTAAAACATAATAATCTAAATTTGATTATACCATATTCATGCGTTTTTTTATGTTCCTCAAATGTAAAACTTATGTTTCCTTGTGTTGGACAAACAGTTTGTGGACTGAGAAAACAAAATGTTTTTTTCTCATCTTGGTCAGAGTCTCTCGACCAATCAGATCATTTTCTCTCAGCTAAGAGAAGAGCAGAAATATGAAAACAGTGTGGTGACTCCCAGAAATCAACAAACAAGAACGAATCGTGGATACGAACAAAAAGAAGAGAAAATTTGTTCGTATATCACTTCCTGCATGCGGCCCAATATTCAATATGTCAATATTCAATATATCAATATTCAATATGTCAATATTCAATATATCAATATTCAATATTTCAATATGTCAATATGTCAATATGTCAATATGTCAATATTCAATATATCAATATTCAATATATCAATATTCAATATGTCAATATTCAATATATCAATATTCAATATGTCAATATTCAATATATCAATATTCAATATGTCAATATTCAATATGTCAATATGTCAATATGTCAATATGTCAATATTCAATATATCAATATTCAATATATCAATATTCAATATGTCAATATTCAATATATCAATATTCAATATATCAATATTCAATATGTCAATATATCAATATTCAATATGTCAATATTCAATATGTCAATATGTCAATATGTCAATATTCAATATATCAATATTCAATATATCAATATTCAATATGTCAATATTCAATATATCAATATTCAATATATCAATATTCAATATGTCAATATTCAATATGTCAATATTCAATATGTCAATATTCAATATATCAATATTCAATATGTCAATATTCAATATGTCAATATTCAATATGTCAATATTCAATATGTCAATATTCAATATATCAATATTCAATATGTCAATATTCAATATATCAATATTCAATATATCAATATTCAATATATCAATATTCAATATGTCAATATTCAATATGTCAATATTCAATATGTCAATATTCAATATATCAATATTCAATATGTCAATATTCAATATGTCAATATTCAATATGTCAATATTCAATATGTCAATATTCAATATGTCAATATTCAATATGTCAATATTCAATATGTCACAATACAAAACGTGACACATATTGGACCTCTGGGTTCTTTTGTATTTTCTCCTGTTTCTCTGCTTGTGGAAGTTTTAGTTTGTTTGTTTGCCTGAGCAGCAGGTCAGCAGTCCTGACCTCTGACCTCTGACCTCTGACCCTGTTCCAGACGTCAGTCACATGATCCACATCATCGACACTGAACACCCGTGGGACGTTTACTCCATCAACTCTGGACACACTGAGGTCATTTCCTGTCTGGAGTGGGACCAATCAGGTGAGCTTCACAAGAACCTGATGTCATTCACTCCTCTCCGAACCGCTTCACACACACACACACACACACACACACACACACACACACACACACACTCTGCTTCACACACACACACACACACACACACACTCTGCTTCACACACACACACACACACACACTCACTCTGCTTCACACACACACACACACACTCTGCTTCACACACACACTCTGCTTCACACACACACACACACTCTGCTTCACACACACACACACACACACACACACACACACACACTCTGCTTCACACACACACACACACACACACACTCTGCTTCACACACACACACACACACACACACTCTGCTTCACACACACACACACACACACACACACACACACACACACACACACACACTCTGCTTCACACACACACTCTGCTTCACACACACACACACACACACACACACGCTGCTTCACACACACACACACACACACACACACTCTGCTTCACACACAGACACACACACACACACACTCTGCTTCACACACACACACACACACACACACACACACACACACACTCTGCTTCACACACACACACACACACACACACACACACTCTGCTTCACACACACACACACACACACACACACACACACACACACTCTGCTTCACACACAGACACAGACACTCTGCAGTCAGACTGAAGCAGGCTGACAGCAGAGACCTGACTGTTGACTGTCTGTCTCTCTGTGTGTGTGTGTGTGTGTGTGTCTCTGTGTGTGTGTGTGTGTGTGTGTCTCTGTGTGTGTGTGTGTGTGTGTGTCTCTGTGTGTGTGTGTGTGTGTGTGTCTCTCTCTCTCTGTGTGTGTGTGTGTGTCTCTGTGTGTGTGTGTGTGTGTGTGTGTGCAGGCTCCAGGCTGCTCTCTGCAGACGGGGCCGGTCAGATCCGGTGCTGGCTGATGTCGGAGCACCTGGTGAACAGCTGGGAGAGCGGGCTGACGAGCGCCGTGCCGGGCGAGCCGCTGGTCGCCCTGAGCTGGCTGCACAACGGGGTGAAGCTCGCCCTGCATGTGGAGATGGTGATATACTTCATGATGTATCGAATACGTTTACCGTATTTCCTCTAATATCGGCCCGGGCCTTTATTCCCTCAGCTCAGAGGGGACCGGGCCTTTATTTCTAATTCCCTCTGTTTGATAAGTATATTTGTTCATATTTTAGTACGAAGCCTCCTCGTTTTCTGATCTGCTTCTGTTGGGGTTCGTTAGGTAGCCGTTTCTTTGTTACTGCGACGCATTATGATAATTACGGTAATCGAGGCGGCGCGCTCCAGAGACTTCTGCCAGGAGTTTACCGGGATCCACTGTTGTTTTTAGCTGCGACCAGCAGCTCTACAGCTCGCTCTGTCAGTAGCTCTGTCTGTAGCTCTGTCTGTCGCTCTGTCAGTCGCTCTGTCTGTCGCTCTGTCAGTCGCTCTGTCTGTCGCTCTGTCAGTAGCTCTGTCAGTCGCTCTGTCAGTCGCTCTGTCTGTCGCTCTGTCAGTAGCTCTGTCAGTCGCTCTGTCAGTAGCTCTGTCAGTCGCTCTGTCAGTCGCTCTGTCTGTCGCTCTGTCAGTAGCTCTGTCTGTCGCTCTGTCAGTAGCTCTGTCAGTCGCTCTGTCAGTCGCTCTGTCTGTCGCTCTGTCAGTAGCTCTGTCAGTCGCTCTGTCAGTCGCTCTGTCTGTCGCTCTGTCAGTAGCTCTGTCAGTCGCTCTGTCAGTCGCTCTGTCTGTCGCTCTGTCAGTAGCTCTGTCTGTCGCTCTGTCAGTCGCTCTGTCTGTCGCTCTGTCAGTCGCTCTGTCAGTCGCTCTGTCAGTAGCTCTGTCTGTTGGTCTGTTGGTCGGTTGGTCAGTCAAAATATTTCCCCACCCTTTATCGGCCTGTAGCCGCACAGCACGCGGTCTCAGCTATGGCGAATTCACGCTTGTTTCCTTTGTTTTTTTCCCCGGTCTGTATCTGGCGTCGGCCTTTATCTGTGCGTGTCGACCTCAGCTCCGGCTTTTAACTGACTACCGGCCGCTATGAGAGGAAATACGGTATTATATTTGCATGTGGAGATGGTAATATATTGATAATACTGAGTACATTCAGTATATGTACAGCTGTATAAATAATACCTGCATGTGTTCTCAGTGTTAAATACCTGAACAGGTAACTGCAGTGATGCATTCTGGGTACAGATGTAAATATCCTACTTACAATTGAATTCATCTGCAGTTTTCCGTTGTGATTCTGAGCTGAGGCTTCAGAGCGTTACGAGACGTTCCGCTCATGTTCCTTTACTTCGGTTCTCCAGGAGAACTTCCTGTCAGACACAACAGAGAGAACCTGAACCGGCTGACATCACATCAGTCGTTTAAAACTCTGCTCTGCGATTGGTCCGCGGTTCCTGAGGCGGCCGTGAAGCGACAGATCGATTGTTTCCTGTGTGATCGGCTGTTGTTTTTTCTTTTTGTGAACAATTATTAGATTTTTGTTATCCACAGACACGGAGGAATAAAAGTAATGTGATGTTAAGAAATGAAAAGGAAGGAAAAGTGTAAACCGGAGGTTTCTGTTCCGCCTCCTCAGTCCGGCTCCACCAACTTCGGCGAGAAGTTTTCCCGGGTGAAGTTCTCTCCGTCTCTGACTCTGTTCGGCGGGAAGCCGATGGAGGGCTGGCTGGCGGTGACGGTGAGCGGCCTGGTCACCGTGTCTCTGCTGAAGCCGGGCGGCGCTCTGCTGACCGCCAGCGAGAGCCTGTGCCGCCTGCGGGGCCGCGTGGCGCTCGCCGACATCGCCTTCACCGGAGGAGGGAACATCGTGGTGGCGGCGACCGACGGCAGCAGCTCCTCCCCCGTCCAGTTCTACAAGGTCAGGACCCGTCCGGAGCGGGGCCGAAAGATTCCACCACATTTTATCAAAATCTCAATAGCTTTCCACACACAGGCAACAGTTCACCCAACAAAGTTCACACATAGTCACAGTTCCTCCTCACAAAACACAGCACTGAAAACATACTTAACATGAGAGAGAGAGAGAGAGAGAGAGAGAGAGATGGTCGAGCGAGCTAGAAAGTGAATGAAGAGAGGGAGCGGCAGTAGCGAGAAAGCCGGTGAATCAGAGAAATAAAACGTTATTTTCTGGTTGTTTCACAGCGGTTACATTGTAAAGTGCAGAGAGAGAGAGAGAGAGAGAGAGAGAGGGAGAGTGAGCCATATCAAAATACCGGTAGCCTACCTTAGAAAAAAGATTTAAAAAAAAAAAGATCAGTGGAGAAATGTCTTGCTGCTGCTTCTCCAGAGTTTTGTTCAGCAGATTTGAAACTGACAGCTTGAATTTCAGGTCGTACTTTTTTCTCTGTTGCCATGGCGATCAGCAAATGTGACTGAGGTTTGAATGAAAGTTAAAAAAAAAAAGAAACCGCTTCGCGGCGTCAATGGCAACCGGCTTACGGATTACATATAAAATTACATTTAAAAAAACGAATATCCGAATCCCAAAATTGAAAACCGAATACCTACCCAACGAACGAATATCCGAATAGTCGAATATTCAGGTCCAGCCCAAGTACTTTCCAGTCCAGGCGGGTTAAACCGACAGATTTCATTGTCAATTCTACGTTTCAGGGTTGACAGAGACATATGTTCAGAAAAAGTGGGTCGTCTTATATTCGAGGACGAGACAAACGTGTTCACAACATCAGACGTTCTTTTTGAATGGATAAAGTACCGCTGTAAAACCGACTCCTACACGGAGTGTTGCATTATGGGTTGTTTGTAGCCTTAATGTTGCTCGGCTAGCGAGTGTCTCACAGTCTGTCAGAGTTTCATTCGTCCAGTTTGACCTGCGGGAGTTTCTGAGGCTCGTGTGACGTGTTTTTCTGCCACGGAGGAAATAAACTCATGACGAGTGAAAACGAGTCCAAATTTTTATAAAATAATATTACAATTAAAATATTAAAATTGCTATCAAAATACCCTATAATTCAAGCTCGCCGGGCCACTCGGAGGTCGCTTCTGGGCCGGATGTGGCCCGCGGGCCGCCAGTTGGATAGGCCTGTTCTACAGACTTAAGAAAACATCTTTGTTTTCTTTGTTGTAGATTTGTTCTCAGATCTTAAAAACGTGTGAAACTACAGAAACAGTTAGAGTCTCTTAAGGTCTTTGAGTGTTCAATACATCAGATCACAGGAAACTTTATTGATGGAGAATTGGAGATATTGGCCGCCATATTATTTTTTATTTCTGGAGGGAAGCTGAAACTGATAAGCATGTGGGACAGGTATATAAGCATTATGCTTCTGCCTTTTCACTCACTACTTAATACATAGATTGTTGATTTTGTTGTCTAGACTGCTTAAACTTATTGTATATTAGATTGTATATTGTATATACTGTTTATACTTATTGTATTGTGTGTGATGACTGAATAAAATACTGCTGTGTGTGTGTGTGTGTGTGTGTGTGTGTGTGTGTGTGTGTGTGTGTGTGTGTGTGTGTGTGTGTGTGTGTGTGTGTGTGTGTGTGTGTGTGTGTGTGTGTGTGTGTGTGTGTGTGTGTGTGTGTGTGTGTGTGTGTGTGTGTGTGTGTGTGTGTGTGTAGGTGGTGGTCAGTGTGGTGAGTGAGAAGTGTCGTATCGACACAGAGCTTCTGCCCTCTCTGTTCCTGCGCTGCACCACCGACCCTCTGAGGAGAGACAAGTACCCCGCCGTGACCCACCTCAAGTTCCTGACCAGGGAGAACTCTGAACAGGTACCCAGTAGAACCAGAGAGAACTCTGAACAGGTACCCAGTAGAACCAGGAAGAACTCTGAGCAGGTACCCAGTAGAACCAGAGAGAACTCTGAGCAGGTACCCAGTAGAACCAGAGAGAACTCTGAGCAGGTACCCAGTAGAACCAGAGAGAACTCTGAGCAGGTACCCAGTAGAACCAGAGAGAACTCTGAGCAGGTACCCAGTAGAACCAGGAAGAACTCTGAGCAGGTACCCAGTAGAACCAGGGAGAACTCTGAGCAGGTACCCAGTAGAACCAGGGAGAACTCTGAACAGGTACCCAGTAGAACCAGGGGGAACTCTGAACAGGTACCCAGTAGAACCAGGAAGAACTCTGAGCAGGTACCCAGTAGAACCAGAGAGAACTCTGAGCAGGTACCCAGTAGAACCAGGAAGAACTCTGAGCAGGTACCCAGTAGAACCAGGGAGAACTCTGAGCAGGTACCCAGTAGAACCAGAGAGAACTCTGAGCAGGTACCCAGTAGAACCAGGAAGAACTCTGAGCAGGTACCCAGTAGAACCAGGGAGAACTCTGAGCAGGTACCCAGTAGAACCAGAGAGAACTCTGAACAGGTACCCAGTAGAACCAGAGAGAACTCTGAGCAGGTACCCAGTAGAACCAGGGAGAACTCTGAGCAGGTACCCAGTAGAACCAGGGAGAACTCTGAGCAGGTACCCAGTAGAACCAGAGAGAACTCTGAGCAGGTACCCAGTAGAACCAGGAAGAACTCTGAGCAGGTACCCAGTAGAACCAGGGAGAACTCTGAGCAGGTACCCAGTAGAACCAGAGAGAACTCTGAGCAGGTACCCAGTAGAACCAGGGAGAACTCTGAACAGGTACCCAGTAGAACCAGGGGGAACTCTGAACAGGTACCCAGTAGAACCAGGAAGAACTCTGAGCAGGTACCCAGTAGAACCAGAGAGAACTCTGAGCAGGTACCCAGTAGAACCAGGAAGAACTCTGAGCAGGTACCCAGTAGAACCAGGGAGAACTCTGAGCAGGTACCCAGTAGAACCAGAGAGAACTCTGAGCAGGTACCCAGTAGAACCAGGAAGAACTCTGAGCAGGTACCCAGTAGAACCAGGGAGAACTCTGAGCAGGTACCCAGTAGAACCAGAGAGAACTCTGAACAGGTACCCAGTAGAACCAGGGAGAACTCTGAGCAGGTACCCAGTAGAACCAGGGAGAACTCTGAACAGGTACCCAGTAGAACCAGGGAGAACTCTGAGCAGGTACCTAGTAGAACCAGAGAGAACTCTGAACAGGTACCTAGTAGAACCAGGGAGAACTCTGAGCAGGTACCTAGTAGAACCAGAGAGAACTCTGAACAGGTACCCAGTAGAACCAGGGAGAACTCTGAGCAGGTACCCAGTAGAACCAGGGAGAACTCTGAACAGGTACCCAGTAGAACCAGGGAGAACTCTGAACAGGTACCTAGTAGAACCAGGGAGAACTCTGAGCAGGTACCCAGTAGAACCAGGGAGAACTCTGAGCAGGTACCTAGTAGAACCAGGGAGAACTCTGAACAGGTACCCAGTAGAACCAGAGAGAACTCTGAACAGGTACCTAGTAGAACCAGGGAGAACTCTGAACAGGTACCCAGTAGAACCAGTTTAGTTTGATTGGAACCTGCTGCCTGCTGAGAAATCAAAACTATCAAATGAGATCAGCTGCTAATGTGTGTGTGTGTGTGTGTGTGTGTGTGTGTGTGTGTGTGTGTGTGTGTGTGTGTGTGTGTGTGTGTGTGTGTGTGTCAGGTCCTGCTGTGTGCGTCCAATCAGAGCGGCAGCATCGTAGAGTGCTGGTCTCTGAGGAAGGAGGGACTTCCTGTCAACAACATCTTCCAGCATCGCTCGCCAGTCGGTAAGAACCGGACCGGAGATCGGGTCCCTGTAACCTGCCCGTCTTCTCTCTGTTTGACTGTGAGGAGTTTTCTGATTCTAGTATTTGGTGCGTGACCCCCTCTGACCTCTGACCTCTGACCTCTGACCCCCCCAGTGGGCGAGAAGCAGCCGACCATCCTGAAGTGGAGGATCCTGTCGGCCACCAACGACCTGGAGCGCGTATCGGCGGTGGCTCTGCCCAAACTGCCGATCTCCATCTCCAACACCGACCTGAAGGTGGCGTCCGACACCAAGTTCTGCCCCGGCCTGGGTGAGCAGCCGGGCCCCGCCCACGACCCCGGGCCCCGCCCACGACCCCGGGCCACGCCCACGACCCCGGGCCACGCCCACGACCCCGGGCCCCGCCCACGACCCCGGGCCCCGCCCACGACCCCGGGCCCCGCCCACTTCCCGTTTCCCTGAACACAGTCGCTTCCTGAAACCTCAGCTCTGTCTCCTCTGTAGGAACGTCTGAGCCCCTCTGTCTCTCCTCAGTTCTGGTTCTGGTTCTGATTCTGGTTCTTCTCCCAGCTCTTCTCTGTCACTCCCACCCCTTTTCCACCAAATTAGCTCTGGTTCTTGAACCGGTTCCGTTCAGGATTCTTGGAACCTTGACCCACGTTTCCACCAGTTTTGAGCAGAACCATTATAATGAAGGATCTTCATCAGCAGGGCGTGGCACAACGCACACAGGAAGTAAACAGTAGTGGCAAAATGGCGGATCGTATTGATTACCTGCCAGCTTTTGTTCTGTTATTACACCTGTAGGATATGACACGCCCACTGATGTCATCATGGTTCACACATGGTTCACAACCTGCTGTCTTTTGGTTCCAGCTGGGAACCAGTAACCTGACTTCCCAGACGGTTTGTTACTCAGAACCATCTGGGAAGTCGTCCTTGGAAACTGTTTGGAAAAGGTCAGGCACTTCAAAAAATACTTGGCAGGTGATTGGATGAACCATCTGTCTATCACCGTCTATCACGGGCTAACTTCAACCAATCAGATCAACGAACCATATGACATAGTTGGACATCGCAGAAGAGGAAAGACAACAACAAACTATATGTATAATAATAACATGTAGTTAGCGTGTTGGTAGACGGTTCTTGTCTTTGTAAGGAAAGTTTGTGCATAAAGTTCAGTCTGACTGACAGTTCAGACTCACTGATGCTACAGCAGCATGTCAGCAGCTTCTTTAGGAGCTTCTCACTGTTGTTGTGAACGAACAGTCGCTTCTGGCTGTCGTCACACTAAGCCCCGCCCCCAGCTGCCCTCACACCTAAGCCCCGCCCCCAGCTGCCCTCACACCTAAGCCCCGCCCCCAGCCGATCGGTCCGCACCGCTGCGGTTCGGACCGATCGCAGAACTTGAAGCCCGGCAAGATGGATTCTCGCATGATCGAGATCTCGTGAATCCAGCTGCCTCGCGAGGTAAGGGAACCCACTTTTCGGGTTCCGAACCAATTTATTTTTGGTCAAAATGCTCCGAACGCTTCGACATTAGGTGCGCGAACCGGAACGGAACCCGTTCCATGTTGGTGGAAAGGGGGTAACAGAGGACCTGACCTTTCACCTTTGACCTCCTTTACTAATGTTTGTAACCTTTGACCTTGTTACTACTAGTGGTCTGTAGTGTTGGTGATCCAGGAGCCGGATGAGAGACGAAAGAGTGAAACTCCTCCGGTCTGAGCCGGTGATGTGAGGACCGGTCGGTCTGAGACAGAAAGAATTAAAAATGGATCAAAACATAAAGAAAGGCAGCAGAGGGAGCCAGAGAGTCAGATCCAGCTTCATCTGACAGAGTTCAGACTGACAGAGAAGAAAAGACCAAAAACCTGAAAGAACAGAAACACAAAACAGATCAGCAGGGACTTTAAATCTGTTCAGTCAGCAGACTTTCCTTCAGCAGGTTAAAACACTGCTTCCTCTCCTCTGCTCTTCTTCTCCTCCTCTCCTCCTTTCTTCCTCTCTTCCTCTCCTCCTCTCTTCCTCTCCTCCTCTCTTCCTCTCCTCCTCTCTTCCTCTCCTCCTCTCTTCCTTTCTTCCTCTCCTCCTCTCTTCCTCTCCTCCTCTTTTCCTCTCCTCTGCTCCTCCTCTCCTCCTCTCTTCCTCTCCTCCTCTCTTCCTCTCCTCCTCTCTTCCTCTCCTCCTCTTTTCCTCTCCTCCTCTCTTCCTTTCTTCCTCTCCTCCTCTCTTCCTCTCCTCCTCTTTTCCTCTCCTCCTCTCTTCCTTTCTTCCTCTCCTCCTCTCTTCCTCTCCTCCTCTTTTCCTCTCCTCTGCTCTTCCTCTCCTCTGCTCTTCCTCTCCTCCTCTGCTCCTCTCCTCCTCTCTTCCTTTCTTCCTCTCCTCCTCTCTTCCTCTCCTCCTCTTTTCCTCTCCTCCTCTCTTCCTCTCCTCCTCTCCTCCTCTCTTCCTCTCTTCCTCTCCTCCTCTCTTCCTCTCCTCCTCTTTTCCTCTCCTCCGCTTTTCCTCTTTTCTCTTCCTCTCCTCCTCTCTTCCTTTCCTCCGCTCTTCCTCTCCTCCTCTTTTCCTCTCCTCCGCTCTTCCTCTTTTCCTCTTTTCTTCTCTTCCTCTCCTCTCTTCCTCTCCTCCTCTCTTCCTCTCCTCCTCTTTTCCTCTCCTCCGCTCTTCCTCTCTTCCTCTCCTCCTCTCTTCCTCTCCTCCTCTTTTCCTCTCCTCCGCTCTTCCTCTTTTCCTCTCTTCCTCTCCTCCTCTCTTCCTCTCCTCCTCTCTTCCTCTCCTCTCTTCTTCTCTTCCTCTCTTCCTCTCCTCCTCTCTTCTTCTCTTCCTCTCCTCCTCTCTTCCTCTCCCCCTCTCTTCTTCTCCTCTCTTCTTCTCTTCCTCTCCTCCTCTCTTCCTCTCCTCCTCTCTTCTTCTCCTCCTCTCCTCCTCTCTTCCTCTCCCCCTCTCTTCTTCTCCTCCTCTCTTCTTCTCTTCCTCTCCTCCTCTCTTCCTCTCCTCCTCTCTTCTTCTCTTCCTCTCCTCCTCTCTTCCTCTCCTCTGCTCTTCTTCTCCTCCTCTCTTCTTCTCTTCCTCTCCTCCTCTCTTCCTCCTGATGAAACGTCCTGCAGCAGCTGATCATGGAATAAAACGACAAAATGTGATCAAATATCAAAGGAAGGAGTCAAAAAATAATTAGAATAAAACCTGATATTGCAGTAATATTTTTCCTGAACAGCAATATGTAATTTTTTAATTTATTAAAATATCAGCCTGAGGAAGTTATTACATTATCTGACAATTTATTCCATGCAGAGGTTTTATTTTATTTTCAACCCATTTCAACATTTTATTAGATTATGAACAGTTTTTACATCATCCAGCAGTTATGACATCATCAGTGGTCAGATGACACTGATGATGCTCTTTATTCATTATTCACTCACTTCTCTTGTTTTCATGTGATCTCTCTTTTCTCTTCTCACCTGCTGCTTCAGTTCTGTGTGAACTTTCTCTCCAGATGAACTTTATGTGGATCCTGTGTGTTCAGGTCTGGCGCTGGCCTTCCATGACGGAAGCATCCAGATCCTTCACCGCCTCTCCCTGCACACCATGGGCGTGTTCTACGGCTCCTCCTCTTCCTCCTCCTCCTCCTCCTCCGGCCAGCGGCCCGGCGACGAGTCGGCCATCAAGCGGCAGCGGACCGGCGGCCCGGCTCTCCACTTCAAAGCTCTGCAGTTCTCCTGGACGTCGCTCGCTCTGGCCGGAGTGGACAACCAGGGCAAGGTGAGGAGCACCGCACCACCGATCCACCGGGTCCTCTCCGTTCTCTCGGTCCTCTCCGTTCTCTCGGTTCTCTCGGTTCTCTCGGTTTCTCTCCGTTCTCTCCGTTCTCTCCGTTCTCTCCGTTCTCTCCGTTCTCTCGGTTCTCTCGGTTCTCTCGGTTCTCTCGGTCCTCTCGGTTCTCTCCGTTCTCTCCGTTCTCTCGGGTTCTCTCCGTTCTCTCCGTTCTCTCCGTTCTCTCCGTTCTCTCCGTTCCTCTCCGTTCTCTCCGTTCTCTCCGTTCTCTCGGTTCTCTCGGTTCTCTCGGTTCTCTCGGTTTCTCTCCGTTCTCTCCGTTCTCTCCGTTCTCTCTGTTCTCTCCGTTCCTCTCCGTTCTCTCCGTTCTCTCCGTTCTCTCCGTTCTCTCGGTTCTCTCGGTTCTCTCGGTCCTCTCGGTTCTCTCCGTTCTCTCGGTTCTCTCGGTTCTCTCCGTTCTCTCGGGTTCTCTCCGTTCTCTCCGTTCTCTCCGTTCTCTCGGGTTCTCTCCGTTCTCTCCGTTCTCTCCGTTCTCTCTGTTCTCTCCGTTCCTCTCCGTTCTCTCCGTTCTCTCCGTTCTCTCGGTTCTCTCGGTTCTCTCGGTCCTCTCGGTTCTCTCCGTTCTCTCGGGTTCTCTCCGTTCTCTCCGTTCTCTCCGTTCTCTCGGTTCTCTCGGGTTCTCTCCGTTCTCTCCGTTCTCTCCGTTCCTCTCCGTTCTCTCCGTTCTCTCCGTTCTCTCCGTTCTCTCGGGTTCTCTCCGTTCTCTCCGTTCTCTCCGTTCTCTCCGTTTCTCTCCGTTCTCTCCGTTCTCTCGGTTCTCTCGGTTCCTCTCCGTTCTCTCCGTTCTCTCCGTTCTCTCCGTTCTCTCCGTTCTCTCGGTTCTCTCGGGTTCTCTCCGTTCTCTCCGTTCTCTCCGTTCTCTCCGTTCCTCTCCGTTCTCTCCGTTCTCTCCGTTCTCTCCGTTCCTCTCCGTTCTCTCCGTTCTCTCCGTTCTCTCGGGTTCTCTCCGTTCTCTCCGTTCCTCTCCGTTCTCTCCGTTCTCTCGGTCTTCGGTTCCCGCTCAGACTGAAGCTGTCGTTTCTCTCCACAGCTGCACATGCTGCGGATGTCGCCCTCTATGGGTCAGATGCTGGACATGAACACCACGCTGCGCCACCTGCTGTTCCTGCTGGAGTACTGCATGGTGACGGGCTACGACTGGTGGGACGTCCTGCTGCACGTCCAGCCCACCATGGTCCACAACCTGGTGGAGAAGCTGCACGAGGAGTACATGAGGCAGAACCAGGCCCTGCAGCAGGTAGGGAGGCGTGATGGGAGAGGAGGGTTAGAGAAGATCAAAGGAAACCGAACGATGAAAGAAAGAAAGAAAGAAAGAAAGAAAGAACATCACTGAGAGCAAAGGCTGTGTGTATTTAACTCGAGAGAAATACTTTACTGTCTTTGTTTTCCATAGAAAATAAGGTGAGCTCTATTCTGACTGAGAGCTTCACATGTTTTTAGAAGATAAAAATACTTCAGCTGACACGGGAGTTTAGCGTCTCGCTCGTCCCTGTAGCTCAAACGGAGGACCGGAGTGAAGCCGCTGTGCCGCTGTGTTGCAGGTCCTGTCGACGCGGATCGTGGCGGTGAAGGCTTCTCTGTGTAAACTGTCCTCAGCCACGGCGGCCCGAGCCTGTGACTTCCACGCCAAGCTGCTGCTCATCGCCATCAGCTCCACCCTGAAGTCCCTGCTGCGCCCACATGTCCTCAACACCCCCGACAAGAGTCCAGGAGACAGACTGACCGAGATCTGCTCCAAGAACACTGACACAGGTGAGACACTGACACAGGTGAGACACTGACACAGGTGAGACACTGACACAGGTGAGACACTGACACAGGTGAGACACTGACACACAGGTGAGACACTGACACAGGTGAGACACTGACACAGGTGAGACACTGACACAGGTGAGACACTGACACAGGTGAGACACTGACACACAGGTGAGACACTGACACAGGTGAGACACTGACACAGGTGAGACACTGACACAGGTGAGACACTGACACACAGGTGAGACACTGACACAGGTGAGACACTGACACACAGGTGAGACACTGACACAGGTGAGACACTGACACAGGTGAGGCACTGACACAGGTGAGACACTGACACAGGTGAGACACTGACACACAGGTGAGACACTGACACACAGGTGAGACACTGACACAGGTGAGACACTGACACAGGTGAGACACTGACACACAGGTGAGACACTGACACAGGTGAGACACTGACACAGGTGAGACACTGACACAGGTGAGACACTGACACACAGGTGAGACACTGACACAGGTGAGACACTGACACACAGGTGAGACACTGACACAGGTGAGACACTGACACAGGTGAGGCACTGACACAGGTGAGGCACTGACACACAGGTGAGACACTGACACAGGTGAGACACTGACACACAGGTGAGACACTGACACACAGGTGAGACACTGACACACAGGTGAGACACTGACACACAGGTGAGACACTGACACACAGGTGAGACACTGACACACAGGTGAGGCACTGACACACAGGTAAACTACTGACACAGGTGTTCCTGTAGATATTGATCAGTCATTCAGATGTGTCCTCTGTGTTGCCGTAGATATTGATAAGGTGATGATCAATCTGAAGACGGAGGAGTTTGTGTTGGACGGCCCCCCCCTCCAGTCTCTGCAGCAGCTCATCCAATGGGTGGGAGACTTTGTCCTCTACCTGCTGGCCAACCTGCCCAATCAGGTGAGTCCTCTAACGAGAACCGGCTAACGAGAACTCGGCTAGAACCAGCTAATTAGAACCACTCACCTAGAGTGCAGCTTGAGACAACCAGCAAATGTAAACTATCTAGAACCAGCAAACCAGAACCATCTGGAATCAGTTAACGAGAACCCAGCTGATAAAAACTAGTGAGAACCACCGAACAACAACGCAGCTAACAAGAACCACTTAGAACCAGCTAAAAAAAAAAAGGTTTGTATGTTTTGGTGATAATTGAGATCAGATCAGATACAGACTTTTCCACAGCTTCTGGTTTGGTGGACTGACAACTGAGCAGATAACTGTAGGAATACAGTTCAACCTCTAACTGGTCCCAAGACTTTGCCTGGGTCCAGACCTTTGACTCCGCCCACTCCACCAGCTGACTGATCCTGGTCTGGCATCGTGACACGAGACAGAGGTTTCTCTGTTGAAAAACGATCGGTCCGATGAGCGCCGGGGGGGAATAACGATTAGCCAATCAGAGCCACGGGGGCGGGACTAACGATTAGCCAATCAGAGCCAGGGGGCGGGACTAAGCTGTGCTCTGGAACCAAGGAGGAGTAACAACAACAACGGAGACGCTGTAGACAAGATGGACGCTGCTGTCCAGCTGTTCTGAATCCATTAGAAGTCGTCCTACTTTGTTTGTTCTTGGCTCCGTGTCAAAGACGCTCTATACTTCCTGAACCGTCTCTGGTGTCGTCATGGTTACGCATCGGCGTCGACTTAAAATGGCGTTAGATTCAGGCGGATACGTCGGCCTCTGATTGGTTAGGGGAAACCGAATCCCCCCCCCCCCACAGAAATCTGTTAGAGTGGAGACAATGAAGACTGAAGATGGAGCCGGAGTGGAACCAGCTGATTTCTGTCAGGCAACCCAAGACTCTGTGTGTGTGTGTGTGTGTGTGTGTGTGTGTGTGTGTGTGTGTGTGTGTGTGTGTGTGTGTGTGTACACGGCCTGGACGTCCTTCACAGCTGTCTCACAGACAAAGTCCTGGATGTCTCAACATTTCTTACAGCTCAATGACAGTAAAGCAGAGATCGTAGTTTTCGGTCCTCCTGATAGACTCGGCCTCCTCTGCAGTAACACTGTCCTGTTCCTTTGGTCTGAGAAACATATTCAAAATCAAACCATTCTTATCCTCTACTGATCTAGAGGAGGTCCTCCTGCCTCAGGTTGAACTCCCTCTCAGCCTCCAGCTCTTCAGAGTGCAGCTGGCAGGGTTTGAACAGCAGAGATCACATGACTCCTGTCCCTGCTTCCCTCCACTGGCTCCCTGGCATTTTTAGAATTGATTTCAAGATTCTTCTGATCACTTTTGAAGCTCGTCCGGCCCGGCGCCTCCCTACGTCTCAGATCTGTTCACAGCCTGAGACCTTCAGGCAGAGCTCTGCTGGCCGGTCCTCAGTCCAGACTGAAATCTAAAGGTGTCCAGGGGCCAATAGAGCTCCTACACTGTGGAACAGCCTGCCAGAGGAAATTAGGCTAGCGAATCTGTCTTCTTTCAAATCACCTGTACAGACTGGTCCATGTAACTGTTTTATCCTGTTTTTAAACCTTGTGTGTTTGCCCTGTACTTTCCATTACTGTCTGTCCCACTGTCCCTCTTTCTTTTTCTCTTGTTTCTCTTGTTTTCTGTAAAGCAATTTGTAAACTCTGTTTTTAGGAAGGTGTTATACAGATAAAGTTTGTTATTTATTATTTCTTTCTATTTCCCGCAGGGCTCGATGGTGCGTCCGGGGTTCGGCTTCCTGCGGGACGGCTCGTCTCTCGGCATGCTGCGGGAGATGCTGGTGATGATCAGGATCTGGGGGCTGCTGAAGCCCGGCTGCCTGCCCACCTTCACCGCCACCTCCGACAGCCAGGACAGCATGTCCCTGCTGTTCAGGCTGCTCACCAAGCTCTGGCTCTGCTGTAAGACACGGTCCGATCCGGCCTGTAGTAACCGTAGAGCTGATCCTAAACCGCATCGGGCGTCTCTGGAAGACCTTCGTAGGGGAAAAATAAGCTTCACCCTTGTGGGTCAAATTGAATGAGCAAAGGTTCAAGAGTCTTCTGTGGTTCTTTATTCAGACCTGCATGGTTCAGCTCAGAGTTCCAGACGGGGAACAGAGAAGTGACAAAGAAAGGAGTGGAGACGGTCCACTGATACAGACCTGTAAACAACAACATAAATAATAATAATAATAATACATTACATTTATATGGCGCTTTTCTCAGTGCTCAAAGACGCTTTACAAACACAGGATTAAACAATTTTAATAGAGATATATATAAAAGATAAAAATAGATGAGAAAAAGAAATATATATAAAAAAAAGTGTGAGTCGTGAGACGAGAGGGAGGAGAGGGGGAGAGGGGAGGAGGAGAAGAGTAGAGGTCAAAAGCAAGAGTGAATAGGTGGGAAGGCCCTGTCGCCCCAGGTCCAGAGCTTTGCCCTGATGGTTTGGAGCAGGTTAGACCTGAGGGGACGGGTGGGGGTGTGGGGGTGGAGCAGGTCAGAGAGGGGGGGGGGGGGGGCAGGTTGTTGATGGCTTTGAAGGTGGTGAGTAATATTTTGAAGTGAATCCTGTATTTGATCGGGAGCCAGTGGAGGTCATGGAGGACAGGGTGATGTGAGGCGGGTGGAGCTGAGCGAGCGGGAGCAGAGGTTTGATGAACCAGATGAGATGAGATGACATGAGATGAGATGAGATGGGATGAGATGAGATGAGATGAGATGAGATGAGATGAGATGGGATGAGATGAGATGAGATGGGATGGGATGGGATGAGATGAGATGAGATGAGATGAGATGGGATGAGATGAGATGGGATGAGATGGGATGGGATGAGATGAGATGAGATGAGATGGGATGAGATGAGATGAGATGAGATGGGATGGGATGAGATGAGATGAGATGAGATGAGATGGGATGGGATGAGATGAGATGGGATGAGATGAGATGAGATGGGATGGGATGAGATGAGATGAGATGAGATGGGATGGGATGGGATGGGATGAGATGAGATGGGATGGGATGAGATGAGATGAGATGAGATGAGATGGGATGAGATGGGATGAGATGAGATGAGATGAGATGAGATGAGATGGGATGAGATGAGATGAGATGAGATGAGATGAGATGAGATGAGATGCTGTTGCAGTATTGCAGCCTGGATGTTATGAAAGCAGGTCTCAGTGTTTCAGCAGCAGAGAAGGACAGAGAGGGACGGAGACGGCGATGTTCCTTAGGTGGACAAAAGCTGTTTCTGTGATCTGGTTTACAGATTTACTCTGCATGAAGACAAACCCACAGTTCACATTTCTTGACTCAAAGCCAAAAACCTAACATGAGACACACAGAAACACACGTATGAACAGCATGAACTATCATTCACCTATAAGAACACTCAAAATCATTTCATAACCATATATAGCACACGTGCACGCTCACATGCACTGATGACCTCACCATGGTATGTAGAGAAAAAAAGACTCTACTCTGAGAACAAAGAACAAAAGAACACAGTGTGTTATTCATATAAAAAAACACAGTTTTCCTTTTTGTTTCTTAAACCTTCACCTGACCTGAAGCTAATGACATTCTGATCTGATTCCACACAAGAACGCATCATTATTATCATCCTGTTCCTGTTCCTGTTCCTGTTTCTGTTCCTGTTCCTGTTCCTGTTTCTGTTTCTGTTTCTGTTCCTGTTCCTGTTCCTGTTCCTGTTTCTGTTTCTGTTTCTGTTCCTGTTCCTGTTCCTGTTTCTGTGCTTTGCTGTACTGAAAAAACAGAATTTTCCATTCTGGCTTTTTAGTTCATTAGATCACACTTCATATGAAATAATAGGCTGTGAATGGATCACAGCATGCACAGAACAGGCAACAATCAGACCCTTAAATACACTGTAGGAAGTGTTGCTATGAAACAGTAACAACCTGACCAATACTGACCAATACTGATCAATACTGATCAATACTGATCAGCTCTTGAAAGACTCTTTGGTACTTTTGTAGCTTCATTCATGTTCAGGAGGTTTATTCACACCAAACTCTCAGTGTGTTTTTCAGAAGTTTGCCTGCAGTTACACTGTAAACAAACTGAATGAATAAACGCTAATATATAATAATAATAATGATGTATATATAATATATAATGAGTAAGCGTGTGTTTGTGCGTCAGCGCGGGACGACGGGCCGCCCCAGGAGCCGGACGAGAGCCTGATAGACGAGTGCTGCCTGCTGCCCAGCCAGCTGCTGGTGCCCGGGATGGACTGGCTGCCCGTGAACGACGGCGTGATCGTGAAGCTGCAGGGGAAACATCCGCTCAGGCTGCAGTTCGGGAAAGCGTCCTCGCTGCCCGGCCTCGGCCCCCCCGCCCAGCTGGAGGTCTTCACCAGGTAACGCCGAGGTCCTCCGTTTGAGCCGTCGTCACGGTAACGGGATACGGGAAGAAAACCGGAATATAGATAAGAAAAGAGCATGAAGGAATAGGGCTAGTAAACACAACAACATAATGTATAAATATATGAATCAAAAGTATA
>NW_027279168.1:317500-398957 GCF_046629955.1 Centroberyx affinis | reverse complement strand
ATCACCATAATCATTTAATAATTATGTTGTATTCATAAAGAACGGATGTTTAATCGTCTGTTTACTCATTTTATCTCCACTTGATTAGATCTAATCACTTCTCGCTAATACAAAGTTGTTTTTCATAATAGTTAATTAGTTGTGGCTCCAGTGAATTTCTAATGATCCTTTTACCTCTGTGCTGGAGTGCAGAGATGGTGATGGTTCATTTGCATCTATATTGCAAAACAAAAAACGAACTAATACCCAATATCAACAATCATAGGCTAGTATTTCACAATCTCTCTTAGCTGAGTACCATAAAATACACTTTTGCAGCATGAAATTTCCTTTGAAATCCCAGGGACACCTGATGCTTGTTTGAGCTACTTCATGCGTCTCACACTAGTCTCCTCCACGTCTTTATTAAGCACCATGCAATTTCAGACCCTAGTGCTCCCCTCTCGGCTCCCTGTCCCTCTGGTGTGCAACAAAAAGACACAGTACCCCTCATTGACTTCCCCATAGTTCTCTCTCCTCTTGGTTTACAGTGACAAAGCTCGCTGCAGTGTCTCGGGTGCAGCTGGCATCCCCAGGTAAACGCAGGGCTTCCATATGATCTATCTGCATGGCGCTCATGTTATCTCCAGCGAGGGCCTTTAAAGCTCTATGCTTTTCCACATGGCCAGGCCGGTTTAATTACCCAGCCTCAGCTGTGGCTGTGACGCCCACCCACTCTGTTTCACTGTGTGGGAACCAGGATGGAGGACAGAGGCAGGAGCACTGCTTCATGACTTCATTAGGTACTAACACAATACTCTATGCTATTCTATTCTATTCTATTCTATCTATTCTATTTGACCATACACAGTGGCATGATAAAGTAATAAACTAAATTACTGGCAACCCTGTAGTTTAGTTTATTTACTGGCAACATATTATATGCAGTACTTGAATACTTTGGAATAGATACAAATTTCAAATGTATTGTATTGTATTGTATTTGTATTGCATTGTATATACTGTACTGTATGCTCTTCTTTCCTCTTCTATTCTCTTCTATTCTCTTCTATTCTATTCTACCTCTACTCCGCTCTGTTCTGATTCGATCTTACACAGTAGTACAATACAGTAATAAACTAAAATACTGACAACCCAGTAATTTAGTTTACTGCCGAACTTACTGGCAACTAAGATTTCTGTATGCGCCTGGGAACACACAATCCCCATGCAAGAATCTGCAAAAGCAACAGCAGAAAATTTTGAAAGAAAATTTTTTTTTGTTGGCCCTAACAAGAACCACCCAGTGTTGGGTTCATACGATAACCGCCGCTTGGCTCTGCCTGTGTCAGGTCTTCTCTGGCTCTGAGCAGTGTGAAAGGTGAGACACTCCGATAAGATCAGCCGGAATGACCTTTTTCACTCCTCGCCTCCCTCTCCTCCGTCGCACCCCCCCCCCCCCCGCCCCCCCGCCCCCCCCCCCCCCCCCCCACTGTTCCCTCCTGGCACCGTTGGCGCTGGGTGGCACCCAAGAGCCACTCGGCCAGTGGGTAGAGTTACAGCAGGCAGGGCCTCGGCTCACATGTTTTAACAATTCCTCCGTCCTCTGTGAAATTATGCAAAATTTTAGTCCATTTCCTTGAGTCTGGAACACCAATTAAGAGTGTCTGTTTGGTTTTCATGACAGCTGTTGAGGAGGCTTGCAGACAGCAGGCCTCGTTCTGCAGGAGGTGAAGGCTCCCACCAAGCCAGCCGGCACCCAGACGTGAAACATGCAGACACACAGGAGATCGCAGTACACAGAGGTAAGACCTATTGATGAGATGAGGTGTGTGGGGGGAGCGAAAGAGGAAAGAAATGCTGGGCAGGCAAAGACGATAAACAAGGTGGAAAAAGTTAATGTTGACAAGGGAAGGAGAAAAAGAAAGGAGGTTATGATGAATAAAGAACAGAGGCAAAAAAAACAAGAAATAGGAGGATGTAAAAATGGAGGAGCAAGGGAAAGGAGAGATGAGTGTGTGTGTGCGTGGGGTGAGGATAACTCTTTTCCAAAGCTGACACAGACTGTAGGGGAATAACAGACCCCTGACTTAGTGTTTATTTCAAGGAAACCTCCTGTGATGGATGTTTTTACCAGTGGCTTGCAACACATGACAGAATGGAGCTTATCAATCTGCCTTGATGATGGTCCAGCGCTGCTCCTCCAGCAGCAGGTAAGGCCATATCTGGTGTTATTGCGATGTAAAAGCACAGACAATAGCAGGAGGTTAAAAACTGAACCTGGCCCACTGCTGGGAATACGGGCCTCTCCTGTGATTCCAATCAGTCCCACTCCAATGCTCTGTCTGACTGACTCTCTCTCTCTCTCTCTTCTCTCCCTGTAAAGACTACTACTGGTCCTGCAGCGTCCAACACAGGAAAACCTGATAGGTCTAAAAAAGGCTATGAAGTCCACTCCACCTCATTGGAAGTCCATCTTTGCTGTAAAGATCTACTGGCTCCAGGAATTCTCCATCATGTAGAAAAATTCGATCCAGGGATTGTGCTGTCTGGATAAAAGTTCACTGCACTCTATAAGGGGAATGGATTGAGGTCACGGCACTAAAGCGTCTCCCCCAGTTCAAAGGTGGACATAAATGTGAGTCCTGAAGAGAGATTCATCTTGGTCAGGGGAAAACCTTTTGAAAGGAGGGCATGTAATCGCACTGCGGAGCGTAACGAACCATATCGTTATTAAACGGTATTGTTAAAGGAAATAGGAGAAAGGGGTCAAATCTGAAGTGAGCTGCGTTATTGTGACATTTGAGACCAGTCTTTAACTGTTGCTGCTGATAGATATAGGGTAAGCTTTGATGAGCTTATCCATCACTATAAATGCCATGGAGCTAAATGTCACACGTAGTAAAAAAAAAAGGGGGATTTTAAACAATTTATGCTGACGTTATTCATATTCTTATATCTGTATAATCAATGTGTCATTAATCATTATATGGGCTATTTTCTTTCTAAACAATAGTTCATACATTTCTTTGGAGTGGTGCTGTATTAATTTTACTGTGGGGGAATAAGTAGAGAAATAATCCGACTTTATAATAATTAAATCTCTCAACCATGTTCCAATGCAATTCAAAATATTGGCATGCAATTTCCTTGTGTCTGGCAAGATACAGAGTGACTTGACAGCTAAAGCTTTGGAGTTACCCAAAAATAATTTGGAGACAAAATGCAAGGCGAGGTACCAAACCCTGGCAAGAATGAACTTCTTGAAGCAAAGAGGAGCTAAAACTTTGTCACTGTCTGCCCCATTCTCACTATCCATTTTCTCCCATTCAATACCTTAATTCCTCTCCTTTGTCTGTCTGTCTCTCTCTCCCTCTGTTTCCTCATCCTACTCTTCACTCTGTCTACCCCCCCCCCCCCCCCCCCACTCCTCTTCATAACTTTCCCCCACTCTTCCCCCTTATTTTTCCCCCCGTTTCCAAGCTCTCCTCTCCAGGGTGTCTCCCACAGGCCTCAGTGTGGCTGGGCCTTTCTGCTCCAGGTGGTCTGCAGCCAGCCACCTGTGTTGTCTTTGTGGCGCTGTCATCTGTCTCCGGGCAGGCTTTGTGGGGTTGCCAGTGTGAGGACAGGCCTGGTGAGCGCTGATGATGGAGATACTGCTCTCTGCTCCTGCTTCTCCCAGACTCTCACAGGACTCCAGTGTTGCCAGACACAAGGAGCCATGTTTACCCCCCCAAACCCCAGCCAGCCCCAAGGAGAAATCCTGGGAAAATGTTTTATGATGGCTCATTGTTTGCACTGTGAGATTTCAAGGTGTGATGTTATGTTAAAGGACTCATTAACGAGACTCTTTAACAAAATAACTTTCGGAAAATGATTATCTACCTGGTCTTGAAACAATGGTATAGCATGGTAGAGATATTTCAGTTTTGCTTTACCACACTGTAGCATAGTATTCATAGCAAGAGACAGGTGTGTATACAGAGATAATCCACACAAGAGGTGAAAGTTGAAGGCAGTTCAAAGACACTGGCCCTGACCCCGAAAGACACAAGTCATGAAGACCTCAAGCTATAGCTGCCTAACTCATGCGTAAGTGTGCTTGTGTATGTGTATGTGTGTGTGTGTGAGAGAGAGAGAGAGAGAGAGAGAGAGAGTGCGGGAGTGTGTGTATGACCCTGCCATGTATGTCTGCAAGCATGTTTGTGTCTGTAACCCGATTCAGTCCATTGTCCCCACCCTGAGACTTGAAGAACCACTCCAGCTCGACACTATTTGGTGTTATGCAGTGGGAAACTTGAAAGAGTTTGAGCAGTTCTGAGCAGAACCTAAGGCCTTTCTGGACGCCTGGAAGACAGAGGAGACGAAGGCCGATCAGGTGAACAGGAGAGGTGGGAAAGTAGGGAAAGGGTTAGAGAGGTAGACCAGCTAACAGAGATTAAAGTTCAGCCATGTGCTTTCATCTTCTCTCTCTTCATCCGTCCTTAGAGGAACCTTGAGAAAGAGTGGGATGAACGTGCCAACACAAAACAATGCATATTTATAATATAACCTTACATTGTTCGGCTATTATTGCGGTAATACTTGAGAAGGTATTATACTCAGCTGCACCTCACACCCAGCGGCATCACCATCATACCTGTTTAACTCATTACAGGACACCTTTAAGGGTTTTTCTGCATAAGAATAATAAAAATTAGGATAAAGCCTAAAATGTTCTGAATACCACAAGCATAGAAACCACATAAATTTTTCCAGAAAGAACAGCTTTGTTGAGCTTATCAGCATCATGTGTGGTCTTTGACCAATCTGATTTCTTGGCCAAAACTATCTGTTATATAATATCCAATGCATCTATGGTTAGAGATTAAAGTAACACTACACACTGGAGACAGATCCACATGACCAGACAAATGCATTTTTCTTAATCTCCACTTGAGGGAAACGTTAGGCAGCTATGGCACCTTTTTATTTCTCTACCAGGCAAAGCTTGGAGGAAAAACACATCTTATGAAAAAGAACTGTACTACTATATTAAATTTTAGAGGGAAACTACAAAAATCGCCGCAAAACTTCCATGCAGCTACTATGGGTCAAAACATACACCACAGAAAATCCTGTAATACCATGGGAGATAAAAAAAAAATATCTTAAAGTACAATGGGGTCACTATAAACTCAACATTGAGTACCACAGACGCTATAAGTCCCTAGAGGAATATTACAGTGATTTTTCATCAGAGTGCTCACAGAATAAAGTCATTATACTCTCCTAGATATGCAGGAGAGTAATGGAGGGTAAAGTCACCTAAACTCAGTTTACCCATCTTTCAGGCTGGCATAACGTAAATTCATTGTATACATTATAGAAAGTAGTATCAAACTGATGTCAGTTATTTCAGAATATGGTCTTTTAAAGGAAAAAAGTATGTAATTCAATGGAAATTTCATAAAATATAATTCAATAGTCAGGAAATATAATAGATTTTTGTTTATACTGGTGGTTGTTTGCTATGACGATCACCGGCTGGAGGTCATAGTTTACCCACCTCTTTATTTACCATTACAACACTGGATATGCTCAACATCACAGGAGCTGCCCTCCCCCTTCCATATTGAGAGTTTTATTTACTCCTCATCCGGAGGGGAGAGTGTTGATAAATGACGGCGCTGCGCCCTGGGACTTCTCCTGTTTAAGGAGCGGCAAGGCGATTTATGAGCGCGCTCTCGCAGGCTTCACTGTGATTAATCGTCGCCGTCCTCCGCGGCCACAGGCTGGGCAGGGGCAGCCGGCCCTCCACTGTTTGGATAGGGAGATAACATCAAAGCAGCCTGCTGCTTGTGTTAAGAAAATACTGCATTCTGGGTCAGCGCAAATGAATCCAGGAGGAGCCTGAAACTGTTTTTAATGACATTCCCATCGATATATTATCACTCTACCTCCAATTTGAGGATAGAGGTCGCAAATGACATTTGCAAATGTCTTTGTTGCTGACCCTGGAGCTTCCTACAGGCTTAGATAGACTCGGATGATTTAGCTGTTTATGTTAGGCTACATTTATGAATGTGCAGGGATCACAGGGTGAATGTGTCAGTGAAAGTTAACATTTTTTATAAACCATTAATAACTGCTGCGACAATGGGTTAGTAATTACCTTTAATTACTTAAGCATAAATCAGTTTTAGAACCTTTTCCAACCTCAACTTTAAATTCTCAATTGCTGAGGTTTTGGACTGATGATCATGGTTTTAAATTAGTCATATAATCCCATCTGTCAAACCTCATACAAATTAGGTTGTGTCTAATGAGCAGTAAAAGGTGTTAGCCTTGGAGATATTTACCTGGCCTGGTGTACTCCTCCACACCTGCACCATTGATCACAGGTCACTGACGGGCTGGATGCTCCAGGGGCGACACTGCTACTCTTTTGATCTCTCTCCAAAATGGCCAACTCACCACTAGGCCCACAAGCCTTCCTGTCTTGTCTCAGGCTTTTACACTTAAAAAGGATTTCTTCTCAGGAAAACGACACCTGGTGCTTCTCATCTATATTCTTAAGATGATGACATGTTGTGAATTCTAACAAGTATTTATTTCTGTTTACTGCAAATCAGCTGTCATTGATTCCACATACAGTTCATCAGGTACAAGTTTTATTTAAATGCATTGACTTGGTGATAGTTAGTCAGGGCTCTTCTATTATGCAGACACAACCATGCATTAAACAGTAAAATAGTCCTGGCCAAAGTTTTCTCTTTTTTTCTTATCTCATTTACACATCAAAATAGTTTCTCTCCTTCCCCATTGTTAGAGCACCATACTCCTCAAGCCAACTGGGAATCCTTGGGCGAATTTCCGTTCTTTATTTTCTACTTCCAACTGCTTCCCCCGGTTACTAAAAGGATGCCAATTTAGCTGAATTCAGGCTGAGTTGAAAGGCGCACTGTTACCTGTCCGCTGGGGTAGAACCTCCGCAGTGGCTGCCCTTTCCCATGCTTCCACTACGGGACCTCGACCACAGGCAGACAGAAGGGACACCTGTTCCTCCAGAGAGGTTGGCCAGCATCTGAAATCTTAGCGTTGGCCCTGCCTATTGAGAGTGGGCAGCATGATAAGGCCCCGCACTGTGATGGGGAGGAAGAAACCTGAGGAGAGAGCAGGAAAGGGGACGCCTATAGCCAGATGAATCTGGTGCAATTTGCCAAAACACAGTGCCCCCCTCTGCAAGACGATTACCCACACTTGCAATAGGAAAGCCATTGTCTGGTGCGAGTCTCCACTTATCTGTGTATTCTTTATCGTAATGCAGAGATATAATGGTCTACCTGTGCTGCGCTGGAGAAGGAGGTTTGGTGCAGAGGCGAGGAGGTAAAATTAAAAGTGCTTCTGCTGCTCCTGTTGGTGTAAATCAGCACAATTATATTCTAGTGGGAATAACACTGGCCTCTCCTGGAAATACCTTTGACTCAAAATCATAAATTAGTGGCGTAAAAACCCCATCAAACTTTACATTCTAAAGAACTTTCTTCCTGTGTTTTTGCTCTGGTCTCCCACTATTCATCTCCTAAAGAAACAAAAGAGCAGAGAAGTTGATTTAAGATCCAAGAATTGGTCCATGCCCCATTGAAAATGATAACTTTTTAAACATGTGGTTAAAAAAGTGGAACAGTGAAAGATGAATATGATCCTTGTCTAATGTTTTTCATCCCTCATGCTTACAGTATAAACCAAGGTCGTTGCGATCGCCTGACCTTGTATTGACTACGGTTTCCGACCATCTTCTTTAAAGAAAACGCAATAATATTTCCCTTGTCCTGACAAGATTTGTACGGAGCGCTCTCAGGATCATGGGTCACAGGGGCAAACCCCGAGCACTGAGAGTTTGTCCAAGAGGTTTCCGCACGAGCCCCTCAACGAGCCTCATATTGTCTCCCTCCTCACCGCCTCCTCACACCATATATCAGCCTCCCCCGCTGAGGGTGACTCACCTTCCCCATACCACCTTTGATGTCCTAAAGATCCTGCAGCACTATTTGTAATCACTGTTGGGTCAACCTATGGTGCCGCCTCATGCAGGCCCCAGTTGAGAAACTCAGGCCCCGTGATCTATATAGAGTTTTTTTTTCCTCCCCCACTTTTTTATGGTTCTCTCCTCACTTCCGTTATTGTAACATCTGAAAAGCGCACCCTTGCTGATACGGTTGAGTTGCATATGTTACGGCGTAAAAATGTCATGTGCCTCGGCGCTCGCCTGCGCTGGAGATGGACATTGCTAGACAGGATGGCCGCCGAGGGGCCCTTACTGAGGCCCAGGTCAATGTCTTTCTGCTGCAGTCAGAAGCCGTGGGGAAATAACTAGCAGCTCTGGTGGAGGGAGTCAACAGTCTGCGACGGCCCAGATGCACACTCCTGAAATCTTCAAAGATTCTTCCCCTGACTTTCACTATCAAACATATGTGCAGTTAGGATGCTTTATTTGATGGTCCGATCTGTTAAGGAAATGTTTTTTCAGATACGAACTGGAGGAAGACTTGCAGGGAGTGTGGTTTACATAACAGCAGGGTTTAAGCTTTAAACAATAGGATGCCATGGCTTGAATGTCAGTCTCTCCGAATATACCAGTGGTGATTTTAAAAAAAAGGGTGGTTTTGTTGTTCCCTCTGCTGCTGTCCCTCCAGTGGCTGTGGTTGGAGTGAACAGAGCCACTCACACAATACACAGTTGGACAATGTCAAATGTGGCATATTAAAGTAAAAATATTGTGATGAAATATTCTTGGACTGTTGATACATTTTATCCACAAAATGAACAACTCCTTGTGTTAAACAACAAGGGAACACTCAGGATGAGAAAACTCTTCAGTCTGAAAAGTCCAGTGGCTCCATTATTGCTTTGTCTTAATTCTTCGCCTTTACAAATATGGCCACAAGCTGGACCAATGCCTCAGTGTGGTTTCTAATGGGCGATCACATGTGAAAAGTCAGTCTGTGCTGTTCAAGGCTCTGGGTTGACAGCTTAATGTTGCTTCCTTATTTATTCCCCCACTCCATCCCTTGAGTCCAGGCTAAAAAAGAACAAAAAAAAACTATTAGGATCTCCTTTGTAGAAGCAATGGAAGAGGGCATGTTGTTGGGGAGAGTCCGTGAAGCTGTCCTCACCTTTACGCCTGACCTGAACTCAGCGGAGATGTTTTCTAGCTGAGGCATCCTTCCAGCTAGAGGAGCAGAGGGGGTGATTTATGGCCCAACAGGCTGGGAGGGAAATGTAAGGGCACACACCGAGAATTATCGATCCTGGAAGTCAGTGATGAGGAAGGAGAGGAGCGGGTCGGAAGGGAGAGAGAGGGTAAGAGGAGAGAGAGAATAAGAAAGAGGAGTCAGACAGAGGAGAGACTGATAGAGGGCTGTACTGCGAGCAGCGAAGGCCATTAGCCTCTCCCCTTGCAGGAGAAACCAGGCAATGATGGGTGCTCTCCTGCAGCGTGGAGTGCAGGAAGAGGAGGAGTGGAGCAGAGGAGGGGCTCTAATAGGATAACTCCCCCATTAACCCAGGGGAGCTGCCTCTCAGAGATGCTATCAATCTGAGCAGACGTCTCCATCATGCCTGCCACGCTGTCACCATGCAACACCAATACACAAACTCGGGGGAAAGGCAGCGTCTGTCTATCACGGACATTCAGACAATATGCAAATATGTAGTCGAGTTTGACGGACATATGATGAATTAAAATGACGATAATACAAAAGATTTTTTTTTTTTAGAGCTCTATAGCATCTGGGAAAGAAGGATGCCACTCTTATTGTTGCTGTTCAACATTATAAACACAGAGGGGAAGCAGTGGAGGTGGTAATAGGCTGCAGACATTTGGAGTACAGCTTCATTTCTGGGTTTACATCATTCTAATTTTCACTATATGTTTATAGTACAAACATCTGCACAGAACTGTTGTGCACTTAAGGAATTGTGCCTCTAAAAGGCAAAATGCACACTTGTTTTCTTAAAGTAAACATCATCTCCATGGTGAATGTATTATTTAAAAGGTAACTGACAGTGTTCATAAAACATCGTGCGATGCCATTCAAGCCCCTGATTCAAAATATGATGTAATCAGTGTCTAATTTAGTGTGTTTACGCTTCACTTGCATACAGTATAGCTCCTTTTTGCCAAGCATTTATACTGCTAAAAGGGGATACTTTGATTGCAGAGAAAGAGAAAAAGAGAGAGAGATTGATCAAATCCAGTTTACTGTATCAACATAACATTATAGCATCCAATAAATATCAGTTCTAGTGGGCATATACAATACATTTTTAAATATCACAACATTAACAAAATAAACTTATTGATGGACTGTTTGAAATTTTCCTCAGGAGGTTTTTTTTCTCCTTCAATATTTCCAGTGCCCACTTTGATTGAATAAGCCTCTTAGTCTATTGTTTATTGGAAATGTATGAAGAACGAGTGTCTCTGGACACCTTGAGTGGATAACCATATGCTGTCACAGTAGACCAGACGCGCCTCATATTGAGCGCTCTGTTGACCTGGGAATTGTGTGGGAGGTGGAGAGCGGGGGTGGAGGGGCACGGGGGACTTGTGAGAGTTTAGAGAGGTACAAATCAAGGATTTAACTACTCCAGCCCTCTCTCCTACTCACAGTGTGTAGGCTTGTGTGTTTGTGTGTTTGTTTGTGCTGTTAGCTCACAGATTACTGCCAAAAAAAAGAACCACAGTACTCACAGTGATGTGAGTACTGGCCCGTGTGGTGGAGGTGATGCTTTTTGAATCCTGAAATGTCCTCAAACTGCGATGTACCACTGGGATATTTGAATCCTTTGTATGTGTGCGAGAGAAAGAGAGTGAGAGAAATAGAGAGACAGACAGTCCTAACAATAGACAGAGACAGAGAGCAAGAGTTTGCACCAGTGCCATTGGTCTTTATTGGGCCACACATTAAATCAATGGCAGATGCTCTCTCCCTTTGACCAAACCACATCAGCTGTCGCTCTCCTTGTTTCCTTCCACCTCCCCAATTCTTTCTCGAAAGGGACAAACCCAAACCACTATCAGTAAACAAGCAGGCTCCTCAAATTCCATGAATGTGAATCTACAGACAACAAGCCAACCAGCCTCTGTTTGTACGACTGGGAAACCCCTTCTGGTTTTGACACAGGGCTACAGCTAGCACGCTACTTTGGGGGAAGTGTTATTATGGTTTAACATGCCAGCAGTTCTCCCTCATCATGAAACCAACCCACCAGCCTGTCAAACAACTGCTGCCTTCTTAGGGAAGCACATTGTCGTTTGCCCTGCTGAAGTCTTACTTGTGGTTAAGTGTTGGTACCACAGAAAAGAGTCAGTTTGTGAATTAGCAAGGCAACTGAACAAAATACAAACGCTCCTTTGTGATTCAAAGTGAGCTGAGAATGTGCAGCAGTGAGGGGTCTGGGAGATTTTTTACTTACAGCGATCTTGCAGTCATCAAACATTCACAACTTGGAAATGTGTCATTCCAAACTAAGGCGAGTGTGTGCCGGTGGGACCCACACATAAAGAGGAGTAGCAGCCGGCAGCAGCCTAGAGCTATTAGATTAGAGGTGAACCTAAAATTCATACAGTAAAAACCCTCACAAATCCATTTGTACTTATATTTTCATGGGAGATAGAACTTGTTCCCTTCCATTACTTTGATTGCGTCTCCGGCCATATGAAAATTTAAGTTTTTGAGTGTGCTGCATATTTAGCTCTTGCTTGCCCTAATGGCGCCCAATCAGTTCCACCAGGTCTGTTCCAATGGGGTAGGCGGCCTCTACCCTGATTACACTGAATTGTGGGTATTTCCTGCCTCTAAGCCTCGCATATGGATCGAGTAAGGCAGTGGCTGAGGGACTACCGTTTCTCTCCACTACATCTTCATTTCTTTCTCTCTCACTTTTTTCAGCGGAAAAGCAAAACACTTTTGTTTTTTCTGGCTCTGCTGTCAAAATACTGAGCAGGGCTTTGGCTCAGTGTCTACTTGCATGTAGCCAAGGAAAATCCCAGGAGACAAGTGTGGCTAAATGCAGTTTAATCCACATGATCACTATCCGTCTGCAGACTCAACCACACCTATTGCTGACCTATTGCTACGAGGCAAACACATTTTCATTCAGTTTCTTTCTATGTTTCGCTCTTTTCAGGATAGAGATGTTTGTGATACATGAAAGGAACTTGTTTTAAGTGTCCTGGTGAAAGTAGAAGTGTTATGATTAAGTTAGTTCCACCATATGGGCTGTGGCTGGGTTTTATGACGGAGGTCATTTTATCTTCATTAAACAACAGCAGGGTGGATGCTTCGTACGTCCAATGAGCTCTTTCCCTCCTCTGTGAAAACTATGAAATCATCATGAAATAAAACCATCTGGTGGCAAATACCATGGTGCTACCTGTAGGTGACTATGTGCACAGGAATACAAGTGAAGACCAAGTCTGACAGCCCTCTTACAATATATGTAATTTTTTTAAGCAAGCACCCTTTACCTAAGATCCAGAATTGATTGTTTTAAGAATAGACATGTGAGGCAAAACTGTCAGATTGGGTTCAGTGCAAAGGAATGGAGTGAGATATAAGAAGTTGGTTGCGGATGGCATTTCAATGGGTTTGTATTAAATCCAAGAACACTGTCAATAAGAAACCCCCTCTCTGTTATTCCTTATGACAGTTTCCAGAGTTTTTACCTCTCAGATACATGACTCATTTTCTTACAAAAGGAATTTCCTATTATCAGGAGCCAGAAACATGCTGGCATGGTGATAATTTAAAAAGCCAACATATCCCTCTGTCCTGGTGAGGAAAAGGCCCTACATGATAACAAGATACCTGTCTTGCTAAAACACTAAACCACCAAGACTAGGTAAAAAGGGCAGAAGAAGTCCCACATTCAGTGCCAGTCCTCTTCATGACACTATAAAAAGAATAATATCCACACAGTAATTCTACTGAGCATTATCGGAGGACGTCTCCCAAGTACAAGTTTCTCATACTATATGCTATCCCGCTCCTCCAGCCCTTTGTAAGCTCTTTTTGTGGGAGATTTTGGCATTTGATGCCGGTGCTTGTAGTATGTTTGTATTAAACATTTTTTGGAGTGGGTGGCTCATTATTTTGCACTCCACTCTCAAACATTGGCCATACTTCCTCTCCAATATAACCACTGATGGAGGACAGATTGAACCACATTTTTCAGGGTTTTGCTTACCTACCTGCAAAAGTATTTGATTTGGCAACTGGACAGCCTCCACCTCCAAATCCATATAGGAGCAATGACTGAGTGTGTTTTGATTTCTATTGTGGTATTTGGGCAGTTGTCTTGCAAGTGAAAATAATATAAATGCCCAATTAAGGTAATTAATTATCAAAGGAAACACAGGATATTTTCTTATTAAGTAAATTAATGGTATGCGTAGTTAATTAAGTGCTCACACAGTTACGAATCCTACAGTTGGGTCTGCAGAGTAAATTGGGATTTTCTACATGATATCAGAGTTTATGGGGAGTAGTTTTGCAGCAGGGTGGCCTAGTGGATAAAGAGGCTCTCCTTTAACTGGCAGACCGAGGTTCAAGCCCCCCATGTTGACGAGCCCACACCTTGTGCCACTGAGAAAGTCACTGAATACTGACCAGCTTTCAAGCTGCTGTTCTGTAGCTGATCCCTTGAGTTGGGGGTGCAAGCGTAAAGAGAATCAATAAAGCATCAAATCATAATCAGAATAAAAAAGTCTTTCAAATTGTTTTCAGTTTCAATACCTAAAAAATGTGTTGCTGCCTTAAATTCTACATATGCACAGGAATAGACCAATGCTGACAGTGTATGTGTGTGTGTGTGCTTGGTATGTGACGGTCTATGTTCATGGAGCATCCCTCCGTTTCCCTGCGTGTATCCTCAGCTGTTCGAAAAACATTTTGTTGTCTTGTTTCACTGCTTTCCTGTGGCTAACAAAAGAGATAGTGTGACACCTACTAAATTACTGGCGTACAAAATGTGATTGATTGACTTGTTGTTGGCCTGTCAGGACCACTGGAATGCACCTCATGTGAAAGGTGCCTCCGACAAACACACCGGCGCATACCTGCTCAGGTTACCTGGGCTGCACTCCAGGTTTTATAAATCACATTGTCTGATAAAAAGAGGGTGAAGGAAGGGGAAAAAAAAGAATATTTGGATAAAAACATTGCCTCCGCCCTTTTGTGTATCAAAAGAAAATATGTACTTTTCTCCAGGTGTGGGTTATTTCACTTTGCTTGTAATGCGATAGCAGTCTAATACAAAACACCTGTCCCCAAAATGAAATGCAGCATATAATGTAATAAAGTGCATTGTCTGATTGGTTATGGTAATTCTTGATTTAGCCACAATAACTTTAAGCTCAGCCGCCCTAAAACCTTAAGTAAAATCACATAAAACAGATGTGGTTAAGGTTCCAGAAAGATTTATGAAAAATGTGTGTTTTACAGTAGAAGTGCCACCAAGCCTCGAACTCGACTGTGTAAGAGAGTACCTCCGCACAAAGAAGGCATCGGTGCATTGTTATATTTTACTGTGCGGCATAAATCAAAAATTATAGAAGTGCTGAGAATAAAAAGCATCTGACGTTTTTAGCGTGACAGTTCCGCAGTTCCCGTGTTTAAGTGGCGGCGGGAGCTTTGTGGCGCTAGGCCGGGATCTCCTCCCGTTAAGCACACATCCTGCAGGCTCTGTCCCCTGGCAGCGACCCGATCCAGCTGGAGGAAGCAACCAATGAGGACGATATTAGATCAACTCCGGGAAAAATTAATAAAATTCTCATAAAAGTCGGCCTCACCTTCTGCACTGTACCGTGAGATTCATACACAAGAGTACAGACGTGCACTTCTACGCTTTCATCAGAGCAACTCCATTAAAGCCCCCCCCCCCCCCCTCCAGGTTCAAATGATCTATGGACATCATGATATGCCTCTGGAAGGTGTTGTGTTCCTTACAGCCGACGTCCAGACAGGGGTGGTCTGTGCAACCGGATCCTTTGACATCACAGAGAACATGAAAACATGAAACATAGTTATTGATCACAGAGTCCACGCTAATCAAATAGCACCCTGGTTTGTTTGAAGTTAAAAATGGTTACAGTGGGTGTTTATCGTTGCACTTCAGGACCCTCCTGCCTCGCCCCTCTTAAACATACACAGACAGAAGTGTTATTTGTATTGTTAAATTTACATTAAGTCCATTTTAATTGCATCAACCCACTAAACAGATCTTACAATAATGGGCCTGACAGAGAAAATTGCAATCATCTGTGAGGAGCCTGCGGCAGTGTAATGGACAAACCTGATTAATTTAATCTTGTTGCACTCCATTATGGCTGCACTTTATCATTTCAACAGATGGAGCACCAAGAAATTAAAAAATGCTCTCAAGGATATGTGGCACTCTCTCGCTCCAGCCTCTCGCATCCCTTCATCTGAAGGTGTGTGGGCTGCTGTGCCGAAATGAAGGCCTTGACTTCAAGCTCTGGATGAGTGCATTATCAAACCCAAACAAGATTATATGAACAGTCAATTGATGTAATGAATCATCAGAATTGTCTTGTGATGTATTGCTGAACGCTGTTATTATTAAAGGACTGTCCAATCATCCAATTCAATGAGCTGGTATCACCAAAGGAGTAGAATGCCAATTGCATGATTATGTGCAGAGGAAATTCAGACAATTTTGAATGTCACATTCATTGAATTGTTATCTAGGAATAGCTGCTATTTTCATATGAAAATGGTTTTTACATTTCTGGAATTATATATTCATGAACTAACAAGGGAATGCTGTAGGGGGTGTACTGTGTCACTGTAATAAACAATTCATGCAAATGATTACGCTACAAAAAACAAAAAATATGATATTTTCATGCTGTACATTCCTGCTGAACTGAATACTCAGTGCTACTGAACTGCACCCACTTATCACACAGGAGTCAAGCAACAACATACTTGATAGTCATTTAGGGATCTAAAGGTGGCGCTCTAGTTCACATTCAGAGAGAGAGAGAGAGAGAGAGAGAGAGAGAGAGAGAGAGTGAGAGAGAGAATGAAGCATAGCCTACTGTAGAAAATATCATTATAAAGCTTATTAGAGCAAATAAGGCTATACATTTTTATTATTTGGGCATCATGTACCTGAAGTAATATCCTATCATGGAGATATTCAAGTATTAAATGACGTACAATTAATATAGCCTACTTTAATTAATATCAAACAAAATCAATTTATAATTTAGTCTGTAATTTACACATTTCAGCTGAGTTTTAAATTACCTGTTTTGTATGAATTTGACAAGGAAAACAACTGTATACCGAGTCATTTACTTCCAACTGTAGAACTGAACTGATTTAATGCTGTATATTTATGTGAAAAGTTTTTGCTGCTGCATGTTACATGTGATACTATAGTGAGCCGCGCGCACAGAGACGCATGCGGATATCAGCATTGCTTGTCAATTCACTGTAACCTTCCGACTGCGCTGCAGTCCGTAAAAAACTTTTCCTTTTTTAGGTCGGGTAATATTAATGATTAGATTTGTATGTGCTTTTACCTCCTTTGTTGTCTTTGTCACGGAAACGCTTTCCAAGCACCGGGAAAAGGAGAAAAGGAGTTGGAGACTGTGAGAGTTTAGCGGTCAAAGGATGTAAAATTCATGGTTATGGACAGCGAGACTTGTTGCATGTGGTGACAGCGTTAATGCAGAAGGTGGGCCACTGTGAGACGACTCCATTTGAGGTTAGACTACTTTTCTGTTACAGTTAATGGTTTCTTCACAACGCACTGCCGCTGTGGCCGTTACCCACCTCTAATTGTTTGCGTTGTAAGCATGTGGTGAATTGTCAGCGTGGTATTGAGGTATTTCCAATATGGGCGGGGACAGCGGTTACTTCCAGTAATACCATGCTACTTTCAATCATAGCTCTTTACGAATTAGATAGTCCCTGTGGCAGCAAGGATCAGTGGTGTGGTGTTAAATTAAAAGGTGGGTAAACTGTGACCTCCATATCATACGGTAAACAACAACTCGCCTAATATAAATAAAATAAATTATAATTTCAGAAAAGCGTTAGTGTTTATTTCCCCGTTAAAAGACCATATCTTAGTATAACTAACATTAGATTGATGCTACTTACCATGTTGTATTCTGTGCATTACTTTATAATGATTAACATTAGGCTAAAAAAGGTGGGTAAACACATTTCACAGTAACGTGGGTAATTGAATTAAGGTGGTTTTTACTCTCCCTACATTCCTGTTTAGGACAATCAATTCAGTTCAATCATGGAATGAAACAAAATTTTGACAGTAACTCTAACAACATTTATTTAGAGTGGAGGACTTAGCCTGATTTATCACTGAGAGGATGGTGTGTTTCATTTGCCATGCCATTCATGCAAGCCTATGATACTGTATAAGAAACAGTGTACAGTATTTACTATTACTTGTGTCTTTTAGGCTGACAATCTTTTTCCTTCAATACTATATATTGTAAGAAGAGTAAGATGCTACTTTTACTTTTAGAAGTGGAGTGATTCAGTCACAAAAAACGAAAATAGAGAGAACATTTAGCAAAATATCATTTGCCTTAAGTTAACAGCAATTGCACAGGCTAGATTTTTCTTTCGTTTATTCTGCCCCAGGCTGCAATCATTTTTCTGTCTAATTATTTCCTTTTTTACTGTGCGCCACATTTGACAGTGATGGATAACAGGTTAAAAATGAATGTTTTCTCCTCAGCCAGTGTATGTTGGATTGGCTCAAGCACGCATGGTGTTCTTCCCTCAGACCAAAGGACCTTGGAAAGATTGTGTTCCCCTCTGCTTTTCCCATTCCAGTGTGATACAGTTTGTCTTCATTTTCTTCTGACTAGGGCCCATTTTCATGATATATAGCTAAAGCACATCATCAAGACAGAAGTGTAGGTTATGTCAAAGTTATGCCATCATGATTACATTCTAGGTTGCAGAAGCAGGCCTTCTACCAGCCCAACAGTGCTGAATAATCATTCCAGTGGCCCAACTGCATAAAGATGGTGGTCTCCTGATTGCATGTTGTTTCTTGTCCCACAGAACAAAGTTCAAAATATCAGTGGCCCTTCAGTGTCTAAATGTCAGTCCAGGAAGCTGCCATATTTATGCACCTGGTCCAATGTTATCATGTGATTCTAACAGGTTACTGCTGAATCCAGACAGTATTGGCTCACTTTTGGGCTGGAAGTAATATCCTAACTCTGTCTTTGGTTTGGGCCCATGGTCACACAAACCATGTGCTGCTGTCATTACAGTGGTAGAAGGGTAGACAGATGATGTTTGCTCTCTCTCTCTGTGTCTCTCTTCATCTCTAGCAGTGATAATAAGTGCTTTTATGTAATCGCAAATGCTTACATTCTATTGCACACTGCAAACCTTTACTGCTTTAATACCTTGGGTGCTAATGTCAGGCTTAAAGGCAGTGGCTGTTGGTAATCACACTCAACTCACTCATTTCATGATACCCAAGCTGTTTATTGTGGGTCATTTATCATATTTCAGCCTTCTGTCTATAGAATTTCAATGCGGGCACGATCAAGGGGCTGTTAGGAGTATCTACAAAGTGTGTTTTCCTTGTCTGATATCGCTGTTCTCTGGAAATGTTTTTGCTAACATTTTTTATTAATATCGGAATACCCCTCTCGTCGCGAGTAAATCATCATCTGACAAGGCCACGGCTCCATGTTCCAAGTATCATCTATTTCATTGAAGATGAGAAACTTGTGCAAAATCCGCAAACACTAAATTACACATTTATTGTGATTCATGGTCATTAGAGTTTAAAGCTCTGGCTTGTGAACTGCTTCTTTTATTAGGGTGATCTCACATGGACTGACTTGATATATTTTATGGATGTTAATATTGACATTGTGGAAATTTCTTCTTTTGTTTTTGGCCTAATTTCTATTCAGTGCGTTTTGTATTCTCACAATCATTGAATCATTGAGATAGTACTGCTGCATGAAGAAAGCGACCAGAGATTAAAGCTCAGACTTCATTCAGTTTTAAAAGTGTGGTAGTTCAGCAGGAATACTGCAATGTTTCATGTCTGCAGCAATGAATAGAATTACTAACTATTTTCATTCACACATGTACCAGATTCCCTACTGTACTGTACATGTGCTTCAGGTTTTCTTTAAGACTTGACTTCAGAGGAAAGTTCTCCAGTCTGTTCTCCTTACTTTTGAAGTTACATGCTCCTCCAATTACTGGGGCCATGCAGTCTCCCCTATGGTGTCCTTGGACAGCTCTTTGAGTGCCTGAAAATGTTGCGGACCATTAATTCTGGATTGTCTTCATCTGTTTGCATAATTTTCCCTCCGTAACCATTTTTCTCCCCCATTTTCAACGGTCCGTGCTCTCAGGTTTATTTTCTATCTTACAAAATGTTTGAGTCTTACCAAGATTCTAATATCATTTTTTTCAAGATTCTAATTTTATATAATTTTCTTTAATGACAGTTGTTACTTTTACACCAGCATGTTTCACGTAGTTACATGCCTGTCTGCTGATGTATTCCATTGGAACTGCTCACTTGCCGATAGATAGACTTACCTCAAATTAGAGATGGATCTACCTTACAGATTTATTCCACAATAACCTATCCAAGATATTATAATTGTAAATCATAAACAAGGCTAAGTAGTCAGCAAACAGAAAATCCATTTTCTGCACAAATTTGTTGGGCTGTTTTCTTTAACTTTATGAATTTTCAGGGTTTTTCAGTTAGACTAATTTGCTGTCAGGCAGGAGGTTGTTTTTGCGACGCAGGCAGACTCCAGAAATTAATTTATCCAAATAACCAAGCCCTCCTGGGCCATGGAGGTTGGGACACTGAAATGGCCCTGGTAGGCAAAGCCGCCTTTTGAAGTCTGGAATGTTTTGGCTGACTTAGAGCAGGCGACTGGAGTGGAAGGATCGTTTTCACTGACCCATGGGATTTTTAACCATTTTCATACACTGAGAACAAAACAAAGTGAGGAAAAATGCCTGAGCTGATTTGCATCGACTTTGCTATCAAAAAGTGAGGGGAAAAAATGAAGTGAAACTGATTTGGGGGATCTGTAGTGTTTTTTTCCCTTTGCAGGTTTGTGTAATGTGTTCTATCTGATAATGGTGCTAGAATATAATTATTATCTGCTGAAAAATTCAGATATTTCACTGACTTGTGAAATTGCTACATTCTCCATACTAGCTGAACCTTCCAAAAGACTAAAGACTTTCCAAATACTTGTCATTAGGAAAAGCTCTATGGTTTAAGCAAGCTGTATAATAACAAGCGTGAATTCGCAATAGCTGCGACCACGTACGCACATGCATACACGCGTGGGGAAATTTTTGTGGACCAACTGACCGACCGACCGACCTACAGGGAGCTATAGAGCTGCTGGTCGCAGCTAAAAATCCCTGTTATTAATGCACCATGAGTGCTAATTAGGTGGTCATTTGGACTGGGGGCAAAGTAAATACAAGGCCCATCCTAATAATACAAACACTCTGAATCACTGTGCAAAAGCCCTCATTAGTGATAGCTGCACATATTGATGATGTATAATTTGTTATATCCAGTGTAAAAAAAAAAAAAAATCTACTAAATTGCGTATACTCTACATTAATAAGAATAATTTCTATTTGTGTATCAGGCCTTCTAAAAGACTTTTTAATCACAACAGTTAAAATGCCATGCTTTTATTAAACAAGCCAAAGGAAAGCAAAGTGCAGGAAACCAGTCTTGAGTAACGGGGCACTTGAGTTTCCAGCGTAATAAATAATTCACAGGTCCTGTGTGATGAGCTGCTGAGGACAGAAATCCCTAATGACAGCTTTTTATAACCTATGACTCAGCTGGCCATTATGCTCCTGACATCCCTACACAGACCACATCCCCTCTGCCAGGTCGCTCCTCTCTCTCTCTCTGCGCTGCTTCGCCTACCGCACTGACAAATGAAGAGTTCTGTTACAAAATGCTATATATATCCACTTAAAAAAAGCATTAACTGAAATTCATCATTTCAGTTTCTCTAAAATCTTTGGGATCTATGTTGTTAAAGTATTAACATTCTGTTAAGTAAGGACCTGAACAACCTACTATCCTTTAAAAGGTATTTTATGTTTTATTCTATGCTATCAGTCTTTTTTTTTCAAATGGTGGATATCTCCTTTTGTAACCTCTTCAGATGTGATATAATAAATGAGTACACTGACAAATTACCCCAGTTCACTCTGTCTGCATACCTCCCTTCCCACCTGTCGTTTCTTCATTCTTTCCTACAAGTGCTCCATTTACAGTATAAATTTATCAATCAGTCTTTCTATCTTCTTTCGTAAATGGAATTTCTGAAGTATGTAGTACTTTGTCATTTTTTTACACTGCAAATGTGATATGACTTACAGTTGAAAGCATGTGAAAAGTCCTCTCTCAGGTGGCAGAAGGGTGTATTCTTTGTTTTAATGGCCCTGTCTCAAGTTTATTTGTTGTTATTAATTTCACTTTGTCGTCATTTTCTCCTCTAGATCTACGCAGGAGGGCTTGAGCGGAGCCACCGCCTGTTGCTACTGCTGTGTATGTGTGAGGTAAGAAGCTGAATAATTGAGTTTCTCCACTCTAGTTTAGGCCTGTGACTGATCAAGTGTTAGTGTGCTTGATTGGCATAATGGCACCATACCCCCCCAGGTAAGGTCACTCCGAGCAACATCTGGGTCTATTATGCATTATGCAACTCCCAGTATGAGGGCAAAGCCTCATATGGTATTGGTTGATATCATTATTGTTATCATTTCCAAATCCCAGCTCACACTAAGTATAGGTGGTTAATTTTAGATGCAAAAAAATATCCAATTACTCAGGCCTCTGCTTGTGGTCGTCCCCAGAGTTAGCACAGGGAAATAAATCTGGTGGCCTTGATTAAGTACCTGACAATAGAGTTAGCACAGCACTAGTGGTTTATAGTAATACAGCGGACATGGGCAATTAGGCCCACCGAGTAATTTACAGTACTGCTTGCAGGTGGTGACCTGGTATGAGCTGGGGACCACCTCAGTAACAAATTAGACTGTATAGGCAAGCAGAGCAGCAGCTCTGTAGGACCTCCAAATAAAGCAAAGCAATCAAAGATTTTTAAGAGCTTGACGCATATTTCAAATTTGTTATGATTTTGATTTTGCGAAAGAAATAACATACGGCACTTGGTTTTTTCATCCGTAATTTTCTGGAGAATGAATGATCACTTTTATATGTTGTTGATCTTTTTACGTCAGCGTGGACCCTTTCGCTCTCACTGCTACCTATTAATTATGAAATACTGTAGGTCTCGCCCATTTCATTTTACTACTTCTTCCTGCTGAACTTGGTGTGAAAGGCTGCTGTTCTTAAATAGGTGTATAAAAGTGAGAGTGGAGAAAGTTCCCCCAGCACTAACTCTCTCCAGCATTATGTCATCAGAGTCAAAAAGGCACGGCTGAAGAAAAATAGCTTGTTTCACACATGATAGACACCTTAACACGTTGAGGGAGAAAAAAAAGACGCCAAGGTATTTGGCTGCTCTTTTTACTGTAACAGGACTGAGAGCAGCAGCCTTGTTAAGAAATTCACACATTCATACTGTATGAGTCATTGTAATTTTGACAGTGCTGGATGGGCATATTACAGTATTTAACCTAAGACATTTTAGGGAGATTAGGATTTGTCAGGAAGTTTAAGGTCACATTACTGTATGTAGGGTCATGAACCATAGAGTAATAATAGTCCACATGCTGCATATGCTATATATACACATGCATAATAACTGTTTTTGCACAGCGCGCTCTTCTTTCTTTTTGCACTTTCCTGGTAATGCAGCTCTTGGCTTACAATAAAATACAATGAGGACATCTCAATAAGGTCAACATTTTCTTAGACGGTTCATACTGTTATTAGTGCACTGTCTCTCAGTGAAGAAAAACAGTGCCCTCTTCTGCCGGCCTGTCTCTGTATTGTCTTCCTCAGATTGAAACGTTACTTCAGGTTTTGCTCTAGAGTACAGTGTGGAGAATGGCACTGTGTGTCTGTGGCTTATCAGCCTCTTGTCTACGTCAGCCATCGGGCTGCAGAGTGGCGGGACCCGTGGAATAACTCTGACTGCCTTGATCCCTACTGTCAGCACCTTGGGCTGAGTGTGAGCTGATTCCATCAAGGCCACCACAGTACTGTAGTTGCCGGGCTCCCCATGACTGGGACACTGCTGGGTTGGTTTCCTCAGTAAGTCTGCTCCATTAAACGGGAACATGTCCTGTGCAGTAAATGGCATTTCTACCTGTGGAGCCCCAGAAAGGTGTGGGACTCAGCCTCTTGGTTGTGTTTGGATCAGAAACAGAAACATATAAGAGGGAAACACATGGACCATGGGTCAGATGTATTCCAAATGTAAATTATTCCAAAATAAAAAGCTGTCTTGTACTAAAAATTGTACATACATTGGTGGAAACGTGTGTATACATATTTTGATTTGATTAAGATTGACATTGTAAACACTACCAGTGCTCATTTTGCTCATCATAAGTTAGTCATCAAATTTAACCAACTGATAATTCATATTCAAATATTCCTATTAGATATTTTGTCTTTGCATACTCTCCAGTTGGCAGTCAGACTTAGCACAGCATACATATAGAGCTGCATGGCTGTGGAGGAAGCTCAAAGCTCCATCTATTTCTGTGTGTATCATTCAATTGTGACAAACACCCTGACGATAGGGCGAAAAACAAATCGGCATAAAGCCCAATAATGAATGCAGAACTACACCATTTGGCAGGGAAAACTAATAGCAGTGTGTGGTCCACAAATGCTTGCATGGCTATTTTAGAACCCCAGTCCAAAGGAAATGTGCCGTATATTTGCGGTGTATCTGCAATACAACTTGGTTTCAAAGACTGACAGTGTAAGTAACAGGGCATTTTGCTTCTTCCCTTGACAGACAAAGGATTAGTTCTGTTGAGCTCAGCTATTATTTCTATGGCCTGCTGTCAATACTAATACGTGTGCAATTATTAATATATAATGCCTATCTTGCATGAGATGATTGTATTTTCTATTTTTGATAGATTATGTAAGTCAACAGAGGGTAGAACAATTATCACATCTGCTATTCCTGCTTTTCAATTTTTAATTTGTATGGATGCTTTGTATAAGAAAAAAAAAAGAAAACGCTTGAATAACTTTCTAATTACTGAGTATATCTGCTTGCTATTTCCATTCACGAGAAAACAACAGATGGGCTTCCAGTGTGAAACCGATGAGGGAATGTTCCCCAGGTTATTTCCGCAAATGCAAGTGTGAACTTTTTGCTGGACTACTGAAACAATATTTAGCATTTCTGCTACTGATGTTTAATCTCTCATTAGCCTTTAGGTGACATGAAAGAGCATCAGCCTAAGTGTTGTGTTTGCCAGTCAGGGGGAGGTTGAGTGACAGGCACAGAGCAGCACATCCCTTATGTAAACCCTTCCACTACCACCACGAAATTAGAGTGGCTGTTGCTACACACTGCCTCCTCCTGCTTCTACACAAATGAGAAAGTAAGCACTCTGGTTCAGAAGTTCACATTTTGGATGCTTGCCGGAACTACTTAAGGCCAGTGACGTTTTTTCGGAGGAACAGGTGGTCAGAGTGACATAATTCTGGCTCACTCTTAAGATCCTTAGAAATTAGGCTCCCTTGCTCTGCCAAAAGGGTTATTACCCTGTCAATATGTATGAGCGCCTGCTGATCTGACCTGTTACTAATGTAAACCGATAAAAAAGGAAAAACAAAATCAAGATATTGACATGAACTAATATTTATTTACAGTTGCTCATATACACACATGCATATGCATACACAAGCAAAAACTCACATACATGCGCGCCCATCTCTGACATGTCTCAAGGCTTGGCTGAGAAAGCTATTTATTCTCATACACTGTTAACTACTGGCACGTATGCTTTAGACTGGAATGCCATTCAGAATGCAGAAAATATATTTAGTTCTCGCCAACAGACAGCAAAAGGCACCAGTGGGTCTAGCCCCTGTGCGAGAACAGTTATTTCTGTCGCAGTATGGACTTTCAATTACCGTAATCCGTTGCTTGACTCCTTCAAGAACATCAGGGCCAATTAACTCTTTAGATACATCAGCTGTGTCACCTATATGTCATAAATGGCCATGTTTTTTTTTCCTGACACCTGGAATAACATATTTTTTCTCTTTTTTCAAGGACGTGCCAGGGTGTTAGGGTTGGAACATAGTATAACTTATATCGATTTCATCTGTCTCTTGCCCTGCTTCTGTATTCATTGTGATTTGCACCCAATACTGTATATGTAAACAAACAAAAAACATTCTGTAGAAGATGCATTTTTTTTTGGATATCAATTACTGTTGGGACACAACATATTTGGGGTCAAATATAACCTCCTGGTGACACTGAACATTCGCAGTTGTTTTATTTTAGGGAACCCTGTGAGGTCTGTGCTTATATTTGGTAGGGGTTTTACCTAAAGCTGGGCAAATCTGATGGCAAAGCCATGTGGTTCAACAGGGATGAACTGAGAACAATACCCAGATAAGTGAATTACCTACCTGGTAGGAACACACAAGGGCTGTGTCCTGCAGCTAGGCAACTGGCAACCCCACTGTTTGTATTAGGAAACAGTTCAGCAGCACTGCAAACACGACTTATCCTGTTTAATTGCTGTGTAATTCCTGCGAAGTTGTCATATATGTCTGTTTTCTCTGCCCTACACAAACAGCAGAGGGCAGTTTGAATGGTCATTGAGTGGTTAAGTGGAAGACCTCTCTTCTCTGGTTAGGCAAATAATTGGTGGCAGGAATTGTGTAAACAGTGTTTTGTTGATAAAGTTCTGTTGTATTTTCCAACTCAGAGTTTATTAGAATGACCAATTAGAAAGACGTATAAAGTAATTCACTTGTTTCTGTCTGTGGTGAATCACATTTGGGGAGCAGTGCCATTCTGAAATTCTGAAAATGTTCAAATTATAAAACCATTACCTAATTTTCTTAACAACTTATCTACTATAGGTCAGTTAATTAATTTGTTACTACTTCATCAGTTGTAAGAACAACTCGTAAACTAAATTTGCAAGTAACTATCAATTGCAATTTGGTAACCTACAACAAAACGATAAAAAGCAGTTTACTCCTGTTGACTTGTGGGAATAATTGTAGAATCTGAATTCTTATTTTAAACCCCTTGCATATGCTTTACCTTCATTTTTACAATTTATATTGTCCCTCTTTTGAATAAACTAAAGAAATAAATAGTGACACAGTCATTGGAGAAATGTATATACATTTTATTAGTGTCCTCTTTCTAACAAAATAACTCGTCAATAACTGGAGTTGGAGCTTTGTAAAAAGCTTGCTAATTCTTGGTCAGGGTGTGTTGAATTGAAAGCTGCTGGATGGCACTTCACAAAGCTTATTTATCATTCAGCTGATGGAGCAGTCACAGCAGACGGGGCTAATATTGTAACTTGTTAAAAGCTTATGCATAACATTTTATACACTTTTATGGTCAATGTGACCGCAGTAATGTATCAGATTGACTTTCATTCATTTAATTAAGGGTATTGAATAACTTTTACTGAGACACTGCACTGGTGTCTGTTGTGTAGCATTTATTCACTGAGTCAGTGAAGATATCGTAAGTCAAGATGGTCATTTCACAGAAATTAGCATATTGACTTGAGCACAATTGGGTTTCTTGTGATTATGAATTAAAACAAGTATATTTTACATGCTTTTTAAATGTTTTACACATTTGTTTCTCAGAGCAGATTTATGTGTCCTCAACACTGGAACAGCAGGTTGGACTGCAATGATCAAAAATATCTCTTTGTCATTTCTCTCATATGCTGCCATGAGTGAACAATACCTTTACCTTCTCTCCGCACTAAAACTTTTTAAATGTCCTGGAGGAGTTCTTATTCGAGTCCCAAACCTATTGAGATATCTAATGAAGGCTTTACCTTCCAGGCAGGCATATTTCTCCAAATGACAGTAATTTACATATGATGTATTTAGAGAAGAAGAGGGCAGGCTAATTCTATTTAGAGATTTTCCTTTGTTTTAGGAGTCATTAGCAGCTAGCTCAAATCTAATTTTTACAATTTCATCAGGCCATCTTGGAAAGCCTCTGTGAGCTCATCAGAGAGGGGCATTTATTGCTAAGTGTTCTCTATTGCATTAGCACACAATAAAGCGGCCAGGGACTGCTACAGACGTTTATGTGGAATCCAGTTAACACTCCGCCAATTCGTTTTTTATTGGGACACAATCAATTTTTATTCATTTTAAAGCCAGAATGCTTTCTTTCATTGTGTGCCTTCCCCAGCTTATTATGCCCTAAACTAATTACTCAGTTGTTTTCACAAAATGGTAATGTTTATGTTAAAGATTTCCTCTTTGAAATGCAGACCTACCCGTGCATATACATAATGTGTGAGTTTTTTTTGTGCATTCTGATGTAAGTCTATCACATATGTTCCCCATTATCACACACTTCCCACGTTGTTTTTAGCATACTAATAACATTCATGTAATTTGTAAAAGTCTGACACTAATGACACACAGTTTGGCACATTGATTTTCAAGAACTACATGGCCATTTATGTAGCCATGACAGGAGTTATCTCTATTGGAATGTTATTGCAACAACATGATGACAGCACTTCCCAGCTCATTACATACTCGATGTACAATCTTCCTAACAACGAGGAAGTAGGGCAGGGCTAAACATAATCTAGCTTTCGAGAGAGATCCGGCACTATAAATCTAGGTCTGTTTCCACCGTGGCCTGAAATAATCTCCTCCTTGTCCACAGTTTGTGACCTTTTCTGCACCCAATGGGTACACATGATAGAGGATACATTTTATATATGAATTGTCATTCAAACTTCAAGCCACTATTTATTTTGGTGGTTGTGTGAATAGCCGAGAACCTGATCCGTGTGTGGCGGAAAAGCAGCTCGAGGCGTCTCGCTGCGCGCTGGATGTGTGCATCTCTAGTGCGGTGTGATAATTAGAGTGCTTAAGTGCTCCTGGAGACAAGACAAACCCAGATACCCCCTTCCTCTTCACCCCCTCCCCTCATTCACTAAGAAGGTCTTTAATGGCTCCCATTTGACTCTGATATCATTTATTGTTTGGTATCAGATATACGCCTCGTACCCTTCACCATTTGCACTGAAGCACATTTGACCTGAACTGTAATGTCGGCAACAGGCATCAAGCTCTCCTGTTTTCCCCTTCATCCCGCAGCCTTCAGCCCTCCACTGCTCTCCCTGCACTAAAATGCACAGGCATCCTCCATTCGGTATTGCATTTCAATATGCACAAATAAAGAATATTCATAGCTGCGTCCTCAAATGACAATCGGTGACATTGCTCTGTGTACAGTATGCGCGTGTGCGTGTGCGTGTGTGTGTGTGTGTGTGTGTATGTGTGTGTATTTTTCTATTCCAGTTTTGGGATCTGTCCTGCAGTGGGCTCTGGAATGCTTTCAACGCATTGATGAGATGACAAGTTATCATTGATCTGTCCTTACTCAGTGGGATCCATTAAATAATGTATGGGCTCCTGTGCATTACCAGTGCACTCTCCTGTCCTCGACCCATTAGAGGAGGAGGGCACGGGGCCCCAGTGGCTCCCGGCCCTCAGAGGTCCTTGGGCTTTCATTTAATTAAATTATCCCATAATGAAAACTCCCATAATGAGATTAATTTTAATTATTCATCAGCAGCTGATTTGAGCGAGAGGCCGCATCAATTATGCATGGGAGGGCTAAACATTTTTCAATTCATCACCTTTTCCTTTTGTAAAAGGTGCAATTTATTAAGTGCTCTGCAGCTGCTAGTGGTGATGCTGGAGGAGATATGGACGACCAGGCCCAGAGGTCAGTCAAAAGGACTGAAGTGCTTGATTGTCATTTGATCATCTGCATTATATTGCTGATTTAAAGCAACATCCACACTATAGAACTGAGATATTACATATTCCCCTGGTGTGTTTGCATAAATTCATTCATGCTTTTGTTGTTTCAGAAGATTTATCTCAGCTGTGAAAATAGTGGTCCATTCCACAGGCATACAATATTGTTCTCATCAGTTTTTCAATGCTTGATGGATTTTATATTAATACCTAAAGGCAGACAAGAAATCATAATTATGCCTGTAATTCTCTGCTGATGTTCGTATACCTCCATCAGGTTGGCATGCTGATTCCCCTTGTGTGAGCACATTAGAACACTTTGGTGGCTGGCCAACAGAATAAGGGAAGATTGTTGACTGTCACACAGTGTGAAACTGTAATTAGCTGGCATGGAAGTGCACTTATTTTGAGTTCCCAGGCATGAGAGATAGCAGTGCAGTTAAGATCTGTCACTTGATACATTGTTGAAAACAATTATCTTTTGTGATTTAAATGAGCACATTTTGCATCTTTTTAACTTTACCATCAACTGACAGAAACGTATAGGCGCTAAGTGTCAGAAGTGGCTCAGGGCAGGAGACAAGAATGTCATTGGGATGGTGAGCCGAGTGCATTTATCAGGCCTTCATCAATAGCTGATTAATAATTCAGGCCGAGTCTGGGGCTTCTTTAGGGCAGGGTTTCAGCTAGCTTGTAATTTTGTAAATTGCATAGTCATCATGCAATGGACGGGCCAGGCCTGTCTGGGAGCCACAGCTGTGAATGTAGGGCGGCCTATGGACTCTTAGTGACAGGGTAACAAGTCTCACATGAAGACAGAGAACAGTTTAATCCTTATGTGGATTTTAAAGCAGAAACAATGAAAATCAATATTCAGATACTGGTTTTCCTTGACAAGACAATGATTGTTAAACCACCAGTGCTGTCTTGACAGATTTCCACCAGATTCCTCCCTTGGCTTACAGAAAACAAACAGGCATTTCTTTCCATTGTGAGTTGCTCAAGGTGCCTTGGCCCAGGTGCAGCTTTAGCAGAACAATCCATGGCCAGTGAATGAGCAAACCCCTCAATTACCCCAAACCAGCTCTCTGATAACTCCCATTCAACAAAATGGGCCCTCTAATTGCCCTGACCAGTACTACCTGTTCTGTGTCCAAAAGTACGCTATTCTTCCACATTGTTTCCTAGGCAACTGGAAGTTTTTGTGACCTATAAAAAGTTGCTACTCCTGTAACTGATCCTAGGCTGGGCGGTTGTTTGTTACCATGGCAGGCTGCTGAGCTATTTATAGGTCTATCTAGCTGGTAGTACTAGGCACAGAAAACATCACTTACAATTCAATGCATTCATTTAGAATAGAGAGATTCTCTTGTGCTTTACAAACACTGGAAGTCCACTAAAATTAAAAAAAACGACCTGATGATGAATGGAACTAGCCATGTGAAGAAGAGGGCTGATTGCTTGTTTTGAGAACAGAAACACCTGGCGCATCCGTTTTTGAGTCACAAAGTCAAGAGGAAGAAGTGTTTGGCTTGACACTCTCTTCCCGTTTTCCCACTGTCTGCTTTTTTTCCCCTCCACTCAGAAGCAGATCCTTGTAACAAAACGTAATGTTTATTTTGGAGTGAGAGGCAATGCCCCGGATGACCGGAATGTCTTTGTGGTGGTTTCGTTTGTGTTTGCAGCAGTGAAGTACGGAGCTGCTGGTATTGATGAATCATATGTTCGTCATCAGAGGTCCCTGGCAGTTCATCACGTCTCTCTGCGCTCTGTGCCTCTTCATCAGAAGGTTAATCTGGGTACCTTCCATATCAAAGAGATAACTTATCTCTGATTCACAGGGTTGAAAAGCTGTAATAATTATCATAGGTGTCAAGTACAGAGTTCATGAAAAGATTTCCCTAAAGGCATTTGGCAACGGTAATCTATCTCTAACTCTCAGTTCCGCTCCCTGTCTTTCTACACGTACATTTTGATAACCTTTCCTCTATTTTCTCCATTCCTCAGCTCTTGGCTTTTTAATTCAAGTTGCTTTAATTGTTTTAGTTTGTTCCAAAACACCATTTTAGGATTCAGTACGAGACCTATGTAGCCATTGCTCCAAGATTTATTAAAAAATTCAAGATTTTAAAACATAACTGCTTCTGGATAAACAAATGTGGGTATAGTTGTAAGAAGGTTTAGAGTGCACAGAGGCTTCATGCAGTAGAGGGAATGAGATGGACTTTTAAACGAGGTGAGATATCAATGGGAATCCATTTAGCCTATGGACTAGATACATTAACTTAACTAACAATCAATCATTCCTGTCTTTAAAGCTTTTTAATGCAAGTAAATCTGACCTGTCAATACATTCTCAGCTTCATGCTCTCTCTAACACTGTTGTTATGGTTACTCAACTATCAAAGGTTGTTTGTGACGTCACCCTCCTAGAATTCACCTTTTACATCCTGCTCATATTCATTTTAAGTTCCAATAATGCTCTGCAACTCATACAGTTCTTCAGTAGCATCACACATTAGCTTTTTGTTGTAAAACTTGTAAAGCATTAATTGTGGTATGAGTTCAGATGCACTGAAACAGAGAAACAGTATACAGCTATATGAGTGTTATTGCAACAGAAAACTATATAATATGAGACAATGAAGCTTTGTTTTTTAGCTCATAGGATAGAAATCAGTCCTAGGCAGTCCTAACTAGATGAGATAGAACATATTTTCACACAAAGTACAAAGGGAGAGTGTGCCTCAGAGGCCGCATTGCAAATTCCATTTCCTCATAGAGGAAGTCACATTTTAGAGGGGCCACTGCTGTGCCGAACACATCTAGAGGAAACAAACATGGAAAGTTGGCATATCATTTAGTTCAATCCACTTCTATTGATGTTCCTCACAATGATATGTTTGTCCAAATGAACTGCGTTAGGAAGTTGTGAATTTTGAGGTCTAGACTAGGTGGTCAACTATTACAATTGGATCTGTTTCTGATGAGTGAATTGATGTTTACTTTCAGTGAATTACTGTTCTTTTATTTGTTATTTCCTCATGGGTTGTAACCTGCTGTTAGTGGTCTCCGTACTTGAATGATACAATCTTTGTTTTTTTTTCATACTTAAAGTAAGTTGGACAGGTCATCCTCTCTACTGGATATTGAGAGTGTAGTAGTAGTACTCTAGTAAAGAAAATAAATGAAAGGCTGTCTCCTTTACTTATAATGAGCGCTCTGACAAGTCCCAGACACATGTACAGAAGTCACCAAGAGGTACTTCGGGGTATGCTATTAGCATACACATCAGCACTCTTCACGCATAGTCTTAAACTGTGATTAACCCCTGGTTATTTTTGAACTTCTTGTCACGCTTCAAGTCCCTCCCTGTGACGCTGGCATGATCGGAGGCACCTACTGGTTTGGCAAGCCGCTAATAGTTCACACTGTCCTCCAGGCTGTGAAAAATTGTGCAGCTCAGCATCTTTGCCCCTGTTCTATAAAATGAATGGCATTTGGTGCCTAGATAATCCAAGCTTCGCCTTTTTTTTTTTTAAGTGCACAAGGAGGCAGGGAAGACAGATAAGCCCAGCTGCTAAGTGTCTATCCAGGAGTTAAAAATGACTGAAAACTGGTGTCCGATGGCAACACACATTCAACACAGTAAAAAGTCCTGCTGTTTGCACTTGCTTCTTAGAGAACAAGTGTGGCTGTGGGTTAAATATAAGTTTTTTTCCGGTCTGTAGTATTTCTGTTTCATTCATGTAGGATAGCTAGCTGACTAGTAATATCCCTCGGCTTAAATGGCCTTGTCTGTGCTCTTGTATCGTCCCTTGGCGCACAAAGTACCATAAGTTGAATGTGGTAGCATATTCTGTCAGTGAGACAAACCATTGGCTCACACAGCACTGCCTCCTTTGCAACTGTATTTAGTCACTGAGCAGAATGGCACAGACCCAATCTAAGTGGCTTTCATCTGGCCAATTCAAACAGACGTTTGACCCCAGACATTTGCCTAATGTGTTTTTGTTATGTGGGCTGCTGGCTTCACAAATGTCACAGGGGCTGGACTAGTGGGGGTTTGGTGAGTGGCTCTTGGGGGGGTGTCTGACAGGGACAGGGAGTTATGGTGGGGGGAGTGAGGGGGTGGGGGGCAGAAGTTGTGTCTATAACCTCTGCAGTTTGTACTCGAACCCATTGGGAGTTGGTGGTGTGGTGAACATAAGCTCCCAGTGATGACCAGGCCCCCTCCCTGTGGGCCAGTCCCACTGCGAGCGCCTGCTGATCAGCGGCCTGGCCCCCAGCACTCTGCTGACCTGGGCCCAACTGGGGAGGCAGCTGTGGAGGAGACGGGGAGTGCCGCATTTCTGGACGCCCGGGTTGCGCGAGTCAGGGGCCAGCCCCAGACAGTTGGGGCAACCCTGACAAATGCTCCTACACTCGCTCCACTACACTCTCATGTTAAAGAGCCATTAGAGGGGAGCTGAAAATTTATTACCAAACATATTGGTATTTTAGGGTGCAGCTGATTTAGATTTAGTGGCCTTGTTGGTTGAGGCTCTGTACCTAAAGTTGAATCCCAGATTCCTCGGGTGCTAGAGAAATTTTAAAGACCCCCCCCCCCCCATTACACCACCCCATTTAGATCACTAAGCATCACTGAAATCCACTCATCTCACAAAGTTACGTATCCATTACTTCAGCAGTCGTAATCGCAATCAAAGTGAGGTTAAGGTGTAGAGCGATGGAATAAGGGCAGGGAGGCACAGGAGGGTTTGTTTCAGTTTGCTGGAATCAGTTGTTACACCTTTTTTGCCTTGTAAATCTGTGATTGCTTTACAAGCTTGTTTGCAAATTTTCAAGTTGTGGGAGCCAGTGGCCAGGAACAAGAAGAAAGAACAGAAAAATAATTGAGGCATGGTTAACACACACTCATGCCTGTAATTTTATTGCTTGTATCAACAATTACTGCATAACACGGCTGTGTATAATGAACTGCTTAACTCTCTTTTTGATAACACATTACTATTTTTTTCAGACAGCAAACCTCTTTTGGTGTCATTGCAAACTGCAGCGTCCAAGTCCAAGTCTGAATCCAATGTGTTTAGGGGATAGACATATGAGAGCAGTTATCCACTGGTGTGATGCAGAATAGATGAGGCATATGAAAGCTTTGTTGTTTTGTTGAAAATTGCTGGAGGCAGAGGGCCATCCAACATTCAACTACTAACTTGGCAGCTCCTCTTGTCCTGCCTATAGATTACACACTGCTGAGGCCCAGCTTAGGCTCAATACACGACCAGGATGACCGGAGAAACAGACATTTTCCCCCACGCCTCGACTTGCTAAATGAAGCAAATCTAAATATGTGTAGCTAAATATACAAAAAGTCTATTTAATCCTTGATAATTAGATGGTTACCAATTTCATCATTGCCTTGTGGATATTTTCATATCACTAATGCAAGCCAAAAGAATTAGCATAAAGTCCATATGCTGTGTCAAAAACAATGCTGTAATATTGGAAATCATATCAAATATAAACTAAACAGTGCGTTTACCACAGTGTTGCTGATAATACGCAAGTAGCTCAAATTTGGTCTGTTTACTGAATAAGAATAAAGTTTGGTCTGAATTAAAAAAAAAAAAAAGATCTAATTTATAATCTTATTTATATGACTTATTGAGCTGCATTATCCTTCCTCCACATTTCACGTATTGATTCTCTTCATCTTTTAACAGGCAGTATTTTCTAAGTGTAATGCCCTCGGTGATACTCCCAGCCATAGTGATGTCTCATTCTGAGTAATAGGTCTCTAAAGTGTGCTTGTTTGGCTTTTTTGGGGCCAAGGGAGAGCAATAAAGTGTCTGTCTGAGGATTTCGGGGTCCTCATAGACCTTCCCCAGGTGTGCCTTGCTACTCATAAAGTACACGTTTTCACTCATGGTACATTCATGGATAAATGCAGAGTGCTCTTCTAACGAAAACACAGTTAGCGCACGCTGGGTTTTTTAGCAACTGAGACAACAAACACAAAATACATTTGCACAAATTAATGTAGTGATTTCTGGAAGCCCTTGGTGAAAGACGGCCTGTTGTCTGTACTGAGCTGAAGCACGCTCGGTATGTTTTATTTGATTCGTCTGACAAATGGGTTTTTCGCTTAATTCAAAACATGTTCTCTTTGTTTTTGCTTGAAACCAAGATGGCTGCAACAATAAGGTCACGCTGTTAATTTAAGTTTGCGAAGTCCTCAGAGCTTAACCGTTTCCTTTGTTCCATGCTTTCCGTAGAGGAAAACTCGAGTGTATTTTCATGTAGAGGTATGCACCGTGTTTACTTTTATCACTGCTCCTCTGCCAGGCAGGCCGACCTGATGTTTGTTTATGGGGAATCCAGTCTTCACTCGGAACTTTCATTCACCACTTGAAAGCACTTGACTTGCTACTAATTTACCTTGAGGGACTTCAAAATTATCTGTCTACACTGTCAGAATCTTTTTTGTGGTGACAACTTGTCATCATCAAAGATTTTCTTTAGAGTTTAATGAAAGCCTGGTAGATAGATGGGTTAATGTTATACTTTAGATGCGTGACTGCTGCATAGAGAAAGACTCCTTAAACTCAGTGTAAAATGTTTTCTCGGTCCTCAAAACAATGTTGCTTGTTTTTCCTTTTTGCTTTGATTTGTTTTTACTCTCATTGTTGCTTTGTAAGTTGCTTTTTAAGTTATATAGTATTACAGAGTTCGCATGAAAACACAAATAGTAGGAATGGAATAGTGATTGAAAATGATCTTATATTTCCCTTGGTCATCAGTGCTGTTTTGCTTTACTCAGGCTATGTCATTCTCTGTAGCTCGGTTATTTTGAATAGGAAACTGTGCACATTGAATGAGAGAGTGGACACAGGAATATTCAGTACCTACCAGTTGCAGAGCTCTTTGACAAATTGCCATCCAGCAACCTCAAAGTCCCACATGTGTCGGGAGCTCTATAGTTAAGGTTTTTTTTTAATTCTCTCCTTAGTCAATAGGTGAGCACTTCACCTGGTAATGCCTGTATAAATATATAAAAGCTGTTGTTTTATCCAAAGTTATCCCAAGTTCAGATTTCCCTTCTTGGGGGAAGGTTTTTGGGTGTAATGCTCTGCTGAGACTTATGTCAGAAAAGGAACTTGATCCCCCCAATGTGTGACACTGTGTAAACACTGTAGTAGTTCTACCCAAACAAATTTGCAGCATATGCATATGAAAATATTACAAGTGTGTCACCAGGGTGTTAGCATGTCGTTTCATCTGTACCATTTGATCCCCTGTCACACCGTTCCTGCTCCTTTCACACTGTTTGTGTATTCTTTGTCAAGCTATGTAAACTCACTTTACCTAGATGTGCTCCTTTGTGGAAGAACGGAAAAAAAAAATCACCAGAGTTTAGGATCTAAAATGTCCCAAGTGCTTGGATTCCATTTAGATGTGCATTAACCCTCTGTTCCTTATCTTGAAAACAGATTCAGCCATTTGGAAGTGAGTCTATTTTCATGTGTATGAGAAGCTGAGTGGATAACCTGTTGGCAGTGGAGGACAGTGCAGATCTCTCTTCACTCTAAATTGCAGGCAGGCATCCCTGCAACCCCACATGAAGACCATTGAGTCCCATCAAGATAATCCTTAATAAAGAACGGCTTCACATTTAATCTTAGCTCACTTCTCAAATTTCTTGCTTGATATAGTTTTTGGCAAGTGGCGTTTTAGCGCTGATGTCAGTTGAACAGTATCAGTGCATCTTTTGTTAAGCTTCCATTTGGCAGATCTAGATGGTTCTTTTTAGGCCAGGTTTTTATAGTTGCAGACTAGATTATTTTATTGTTCTAATTCATGCATCAACTGAGGTTTTCTTTTACCCACTATGTTTTACCGCTACTTATCTCGTGACATTTTATATATGAATATTCTTCATTGAAAGTCCATGAGAAAGAGCTTAATGTGTGTTCTGTGGTTCAACCCATACTCCATGTGTTATCCGTGGATTAAGTCAAACGTACTGTATCACTCTAAAACTCAACAGGCATCGCAGCATAAGTTTCAACTTTAACCCAACTTTTACATTAGATTGTTTGCATTTAACAACCTTTCATTTAATACTGTGGAACATGACAATATAAGTAATCACCAAACATCCCTAGTAAAACTGTTAGGTTGATTGGAGCCTTGATTCAAACCATACCATACAGCAGTGCATGTAGTAGATGCGTACGAGGAAAATATGAGTTTAGTCGTTGAGACATAAACAACTCTGGATAATTATACTGTGCAATTTGAAAATAACTCACTTGCAAAATTACATCGCAAGCTAATTTTATACAGCTGCTCATTGAAATAGAGAGCGACAGAGTAAATGCAATAACTCAATTGGCATGTGTACCCCTCCGCTATTAGAAATAGTTACTTGAGAGTCCCCAAGCATCTATTAGTCAATTGAGTTATCAAGAACCTCTTCAATATGCAATATATTTCATGCTCAGATATTGAAATTTGAGCCTGTGGATTTACCTGTAGGCAGTGGGTTTGGCAAAGTAGGGAGCTCTTGTATTTACAGTGCGTCCACATCATTACCACAGTGTATTTAAATCAGGGCCAGTGCTTCTCGGATCTATTTCTGTCGGCTCCTTGGTCACCACAGCGGTTGGTTGGTGCCGACCTGCTCTCTGCTAGAGTTGTTCATTCCAAAGTAGAAATTGACTAATTGAGTAGTTTTAAGTGAAACACTATGTCACACTGTAGAAGAAAAATAGCAAGAGATATGAATGTGTGCATTTCATCAGCATTATCCATCTTTTATCATCAGCGGCTGACTAGTAGGTAACAGAGACATATAAGCAGTAGATACATAGGTCAACCGCTAACACACTGCTCTATTCTTCTAGCTGTGGCTGCTCTTTTTCTCTCACCACCTCTTTGCCGTAGTTAATGCATGATTTCCTCTTTCTTGGTTATCATTTTTCAGTATTACAGTGAGAATTCCAACCCACGGTTTTTATTATATGTAATTAAACAAATTTTAAATGGTCCACTGCGTTTTCAGCCATTCATAACACAGAACTGATACGTTTGTCAGTTTGGAGAGAGGGAAAAAAAATGGCATGACGCATCGAAACAAATGCTGCACAACCCTCAGCTCCAGCATGGAGAGATGTTGACCAGTTTCAGCTCATCAGTAGCAGCATGGCCTTGTGCAGCAGTATGGAGCAGTTGAAATAATAACCTGGAGCAGACAGAAGGCAGTCATTACCTTGCACACAGACGTGGTGTGTATGTGTTGACGGAGGACTTCCACTAGCCCGCTGAGCGGACGGACAGAGCCGAGCCGGGCCGCTCGGCCGCTGATACACCCCCGGCTCCCCATCACCTAAGCTAATGACCTAAACCCTTGTTTACCCTCCTAAGTCCCTCTATGACAGAGATAAATCCTGCAGTGACCTAAGACACACAAGAGAGAGCAAAAAAAAAAAAAGTGGTTTGTGGTGAAAAGAGGAAAAAAAAAAAAACATAACAAAAACAAGGGAGAAGGAGGGGGAGCAGAAAACTGCAGGCCCTCGGGGCGTGTGAGCTGAGCCTGGTGTTCCAGAGGACAGGCGGGCCAGTGGAGCGATCTGCCATTTCATTGTCTTAGTCTCACTGATACAATCTGGAGAGGGCTCTATTGCTTAAAGCTGGGAGTGAATGACATATGGGGAGCTGGTGTGAGGCGCAACTCCCCCGTGCCTCCTCCAGACCCAAAGTCTTCCTGTGAGAGAGCACCGAGCAACTTTCTGCTTTTTCAAACGGCAGCAACCTCCCTCTCCCTCCCTCATTCACTGCCTTTCCTCCCTCCCTCCTTCTCCCTCGCCCTTGCTCGCTCTCCCTCGCTCTCTCTCTTTTTTTTTCCCTCTTCCTCAGACACTCACTAGTCACTGCCTGAAGCAGTAATCGGACAACTCTCTTTCTCACTAGGACTTGGTCTCCTGAGATACCGCGCGGGGCTCCATGGGTTCCAACACCTAAAATGAAAAAGAAAAAAGTAGTCTTGTAGGGTTCAATGGTTGTGTTGCAGACTCCACCAACACCTGAAGAACTGTTTTAGAAAGTTTTGCTGTCTGTTCTGCTGGACTGAACGATCTCCCTGTAGAAGATTTGAAAAAAAAAAGGCAGAAAATATAAGAAGGGATAAACGCAAACGCACGGGGATTCAACCATAATTGCAGTGAGTATGAATTTGACTTCTACATGACTTTGGGTATGTTGATTTACTAACTGCCTTGTTTTACTTTGTCTCATTTTTAAGTGTTTCTATGATTTTTGCCTCAGTATCTTTATTATGATACATGAGTAGGGAACTATGTCAGCCGTAAATATGTCAGTGTGATAGCGTTTGTTTCACACATTTGCATCAGCATTAATTTAAAAAGTGAATTATGTCACTCAGGTGGTAAGAATAACAATTTTTTTTAAGGACTAATCTTGTGATTGTTATGGTTTCAAACAGTTCCTACTGCATCTTCTTCATTTTGATAACAAGGCTATAGTAATGCTGTAGATTTATTAAAAAAATAAAAATTAATATGATATAACAGGGCTAATTTTAATACTCACAAGACAACTGTAATTCATTGATGATGAGAGATCAATAGCTACAAAAAGAGTCGCTCAGGTTGAATGTTTAGTTTTAATTCAAGTGAGAGTAAATACAATTTACATGTCCTGATAATAAAAAAAAAAAACAATCATTTTAGAAATTTAATATGACTGCATTTAAGAGAATTTCAGAGTCACATATTTTCTGATTACTTAAATACATATTGCGTGTTCTCACCTTGTAATATGTCTCTTAGGTTTAGACCTCAACAATCCAATTTCTCAAATATCTTCCTCTGTAATTATAAATACCATTTATCTAAAAATCTCTTTCTTTCAAATTGTCACTGATATCTTTTGACATCTTAAAAATTAGTTAATTTTAAAAATGTCCTCCTCTTGTAATTAAAATCACAAACCTTCATGATACAAAAAGAAAAGCCGGTTTTAATCCTGTGAGAAAATAATATCACAGTTGCGAAATATATCGGCGTTCCCTTACGAAGTATAGGATCCTCTTGTGCTCGGGGCCAGTTTACATTTTTCGATCAGGCAAGCAAAACACGCCGGTCGCCACAGGAGTCCCTTTTCCACTGGCAGAACAAACAAAACCAACACAGTTAAAGCAGTTGACATCTAATGCCATCTGCTGAGGCCAGGAATGCTGCGAGGAGACCTGAGAGGCTCTGAGTGTCTGACCAGGACAACAGGCCCAGCGCCGGCCCCGCTGCTGCACTCTGTCCTGCCACTGCTGGACATGCAGAGAAGATGAGTGGCTCGCTGTAATCACTGGCCTCTCTAATTGAAGGATGTTCTGGTTTAATGTTCTGTGTGTGATCACAGACTTACATCACGAGTCAGTGGGGAATTATTGTGTGTGTGTATGTGAGGCATTTTGTCTCTCTGAAATTTCTTTTTTTTTCCCCTTTCCTTTTTTTCGCGGTGTAATTCCTGTCATTTTCAACTGCCTGCCTTTTTCGGTCCCTAGAAAGGTGTGTGTTAGTGGATAAAAGAGAGGGAAATAGAGATGCAATAAATGAGGCAGGCTGCTTGCAGAGTGGCCTCCGCTCTTTGTAGACAAACATGACAGCGTGTGTGACCGCCTGCTGCAACCATTCACTCACACAATAACCCTATTTATCCAATTAACAGATAATGAGCAGGCTGATTTGGGCTGTTTACCCTGTGTATTTGCTTTAATAAGGCGTGCGCAGGGAGAGATCAGGGTGCCTCTGCCCGGCTGCGTGGCTCCATGTGTGTGTGCATGTGCAGCAGCAGCAGCAGCAGCAGTGTGTGGAAGCAGGAGTGGTCGGCGGTGACGGAGGCATTGTTTGCCCAAGGCCTGATGCCTTCCGTATGGATGTGTCTAGCCGGCCGAGCCCTCGTCCTGCTCTCTCAGAGTGGAGATTGAAAACGGTGAAAGACACAGAGGGCTAATTGATACAGCCTCACTCGGCTGTTTGTGAGGAAGAGAGAGAGAGGGAGAGAGGGAGCGCGAGAGAAAGAAGGAGGAAATAGAGGACCTCCTCTTAAGTAGCCCATACTGGGCGATTAGTGGGCTGGGGTTGTTTACTAAATACTGTGGGGTGTTATTTTGTTAACACGCCACTGTTTGGATCAGGAATATGTGGCTGAAAGAGCAGGAAATGAGCTTTAAAGATCTCTGTTGATTGCCATTACAGGTCCTCAGTCACTAATACCCACTTGTGTGTTTGTTTGTAAATGGCAATATGTTTACGCTGAGTAGGATAATAAGGAAGCCACTGAGTTGTAAGTCTAAACAGAAATTGTATTCAAAAGGAATTGTATTGTGCCTCTGTGTCACTATACAGGTCATTTTTAATGCTTTTGCTTTTCAGTTTAGAAAAATGCAAACTTTTTTTCCTGTTAGAATTTCCATTTTCATCCTGTTTAGGTATTAATTTAACATATTAGATCATTGTCTAAGATTTGCGAGAATTAGAATAACAGGTCACAGGCATTAACGTGATATTATCGTTAAAGAATGTCACTGGCCTGACTTTCATCTTTGCGTTGTTAAGCCTCCCTCGTTCTGTGGCGGTCACGGTGGTAGGCAGGGTGTGATAAAATGTCTACCTTAAATCTTGTTTGATGGTCCCTCAAAGGCGAACTGGCCTTCTGGAAATAATTTTGAGGGTTGAAGAGCACAGTATTAACAGATTTAATGTAGCTATTGAGTGAATTGCTGGAGCACCATGTCAGATTGAACAAAATGAGAGAGACAAATTGCACATCAACAAACACCACATCTGTTAAGAATTGCACTTTTAATTACAGACAAGTACAAAATTTTAAATTGTGTGAAGCACCGTGTTGCCACAAGTCTCATTTGTGTACTGCACTAGAACGCTTTCAAAATACCACTATATCAGCGAAAAGAAATGTATATAGAATAATAATAAAAAAAATAGCAATGATTCTATTTCTTAATCTCAAACATATTTTAGATTTGTGTTTAATTGCTAATAAATTCCCTAATACAAATTTATTGATGTAATAAAATAATAATAAAGAGATTTCAGCAAACAAAAATATTTCAGAAAGCAACAAGTCGAGAAAAGCGCTTTCATTGTTCAAAAGTACATCACTGCGTAATTTATCATGGTCCGTTCACTTTATCAGAAGTTATCTTTTCTCAAATGCCCAATTTTGTTAGGATAAAAAAAAGCAAAGGTAATCCATGCTGCATTTGTTGGCAGCCTGCATTTCTTCGGCCACGTACAGAGACACAAGTGAAGTGTAGCATTTTGTAAACTGTGCCTAATTCCACTCACATCTGTGTCCAATTGTTGTCTGCATCTACATTCTTTGCGAGTGGATTTATTTTTCCTGGGCCACCATGTGGATTCAGCTGACCAGCTTAAGTGGGGATTAGTTGTTTTAAAGTTATTTTGATTAAAGCATTGTTTTTCAAAACTTGTAACTGACAACACATGGCTTACGTAGTCTGTAAAATTCAAAGGACTGTGGACTCTTTGCCCCATAAAAATTAATATCCAGTAAATGTGGCACAGGGAGTGAGGAATGAAATAAACAAAGCATCCGGGATGATTCCCTCATATTTCTATTCCAGTGACATCTCATTTTGATTATTTTTATCTGGAATAGTATGTCATTAATGCATGAAAACAATTTAAACCAATCTGTTGACATTTTTGGTGGGATATAACACCTTCAGTTTGTGGTAAAATTGTTAATTCTTCCCTAGTATGTAGTAACACAGGTATATGTAGTAGAGTAGAAGCGAGTTTCTGTGACAGCTCAGACAGCCTGCATGCTGACATGATCTATGCTAAAAGCTTGGCTGTGGCTGTGTTTGCCATTGGAAACGCAGGTCTTGAAATAAGTAAAGCGAAACAAAAGGGCCTGCAAACAACCGGGAGTGAAGCGTGTTGTGACTCTTTTTTTTTCTTTCTTTTTTTTCTTGATGACACTTCCAACGCTTCATCTAGTCTGGCTTTGTTCTTGCTAGCTTCAAAGACCTGGCGGTTCAGGTTGAACTGAGAAGCACATCAAAGATGCTGAATGCAGACTTTTTTTTTTCTTTAAAACAATAAATATTTAGCGGTGCAGAAGAAAGGCTTGTTTTTGCTTTTAAATCCCCCGACTCCCCCTTCGTGTTTCTCCCTCGCTCCCCCTCTCCCTGTCTCTCTCTTCACCTGGCCGGTATCACCTGCTGGCAGTGGCTGAGACACCAGCATGGTAAATGGCTTCACAGGCCCTGACTGCGGAGAACAGAGAAACCAGCCACCACACACCACACTCCTCTCTCTCTGTCTCTCTCTCTCTCTCTATCTCTCTCTCTCTCTCTCTCTCTCCCCAACATCCTCCGACTGTTAATGTGCTGTGGCAAAATGTGTTTCTCTTTCGTCTTTATAGCTTTTACCTCTGCGGACTTTCTTTTCCACTGACATCTTCTGTGTTTTACATCCCCTTCTTCATATTTTAACAGCCAGCCGTAGCAGGAGGAGGCATGGCCTTTGTCCGCGGCTTCTAAAGTGAGGATGAAATATAATGGTTATTTTTGCCAAGATGGCTGAACCGTGAGCGACGGGAAAGTAGGCAAAATGTAAAGCTGGAATGGTATTCATGAAGGCTTTGCCTTGGTGCGAAGAGCAAAGCCTGTTGAAAAAAAGAAGAAGAAGAAAAAAAAAACCTTAAGACCATGCAGCTCAGGTTACCCTGGCTCATGTAAACAGTCAGCCATTAAAAATTCATGCCAGGATTTTTGAAAAAGACTTTATATGTCATTTTTTTTTCCTTTTCCTGACCAGTTGAATACCTTTGACCTTTTTTGGACCCTGTATTCCCGTGGTGGGCTGGAGTCAGGTCTAATATAGTGTTATAGCCAGGCAAGTATATGGCTCTGCTTGATGTTTGGAGAGAGACGAGCAGAGCGGGAGTGGACAGCAAAATGTAACTGTCAGCTAAAGGAGAGTAATAGAGGCATTCGTAGCGTCATAGGAAACATATGTGGCTCCATATGCTCTCCGTGTTCTTGTTTCCAGTCTCCCTCATTGTCTGAGATGCACCACTGATCTGGGGGCCTCTGAAGTGCCCTGTGTCTGTGTGTGTGTGTGTGTGTGTGTGTGTGTGTCTTGGATATGTGTGTGTGCAGACGTACACGCATGAGTTATGTGTCTCTGTGTGCTAGAGAAAAAGACATAAGCATGATTCTTTGTGTTTGAGCAACAGAGAACGGGAACGAATCATATAACGCCTGTGTGAGTGTTATATATCTCGCTCTCCTTCTGCCTCTCTCTCCATTGTGAGTGGGGCTTGAGAGGCTGAGAGCTTGTGTTGTCCTGTGCCGTGCTGTAGCCCCAGGCCGGGGCAGGCCCGCGGGAAGCAGCCCTGACGGTCATTAGGAGCTGTCAGTGTGCCGGGAGAGGGAGTGCTGATAAATTTCAGATAGTGTCAATTGCAGATGAAAGATCTGCTGAAGATGCTAGGGGTGTCACGCTCGGCTTGCCTCCGCTCAACAAGTCCCATCTCCCTTCCAGCAGCAGGCTACCTCAAGCAGGAAAAGCAGGCAGGCTCTCCTCCCACCCTCCGCTGCCCCCTGGCCCCCGCTATCCCCCAACCCCTCACCCCTCTGCCTACCTTCGCTCCTTCACCCCCCACCCCCCACCCCTCCGCTCCACTTCCCCCCCCTTTCCTGCTTACCTTGGCTAAGCCGCTTTGCATGTTGATTGGGGGAGGGCTAATCCAGTTTGCAGCTGTCGTAGACCAATGATGAATCACCTTTCCGTCATTTGGCCGTGCTCCCCTTGCTCAGGGTGGAGGGAGGAGGGAGGACCTGGAGGAGGAAACAACAGTGGAGCAGGGCTGCAGCTCGGAGAGACAATGCGCGCCTCTGTTCCCCCGCTAGCCTTCTCTTCCCATTCTGCTCCAGAATAACAATAATGTTTTCTCAGACAACCACTTTTGTGTCATGGATGGCTCTGGACTGTGACATCGAGCTGCAATAACAAGGAGTGACATTGTTTCCGCTGGGGCAGGTGGAGGGAGAATAAAGAAAGGGAGTGTGGTTTGAGAGGACTCAAAGCCATCCAGGTCCAGGTAAGAGCAGAGTTGAGCCGGTGCCAGCAGCATCAGAGAGATGTAGGTCTCTCGCCTCAGACACTCTGCTAAAGAACTGTCCACCTCTCAGCCCACTGGGTTGTCTGATTGGAGATAGTTAAGGCTTTTTAGCCATCAGCTAATGGGAAGGAAGTTTGGATAGAAGGAGAGAAAACGGAATTAGGTTGTGAGTGTGAGACGGGGAAATAAGGTTAGATAGAAATATTCCGCAGACCGTTTGTGGTAATTCAGTCTGAAAGTTTTCTTTAGTGCTTATATTTGTACTTCTGTGTTGTTGTATGCTTGAAGAGTGTGATGTTTTTAGGGGAGGAGTAAATTAATATACCTCTGGGAAAAGGACAATGCAGCTACCAATATGGGAGTGTGTGAAGTAGATTTGCTTGGCCTATTCTGTTGCTGGTTATTTTTTAATCTTCTTTTTCTTTTTCTTTTTTGTAACACAATGCCTGAAAATCAAATTTTTTAGTGAATTATTAAATTGAAAATTGACCGCGAAAAATGAATACATTTACCACACTGTATAGCATAGTATCATAATATCATAATATTGTAATATCATCTTAAATGCCATAAATACATATCATAATTCAATCTTTCTATCTCATAATTCTGGTATATTCATGCCATCTGATAGCACTTACACTACTCAAACTTACTCGAGCATTTATCTTCGTGGCCCTATGTAAATGGACAATGTTTATCGATAGCAGAGATACTCAGAACCCTGAAATCTAATTGGAAATGGCAGTGTAATGTACAAAACATTTTGCCCTAATTTCATTAACTCACTATTGCATTGGGCACAGCGGCAAAGACAAATAAGGGCTGGAGTTTGCGGCTGTACTTTTCAAATCACTCGTGCCTGCTTTCTACTCCATTGTCTATGCTTGATCAAATCCTCTGAGCACACAAATGAGAAGATAGAATAATGTTTTCAATGGCGTGGTCTTCAGTATAAACACAGCAACAATTAAGGAGCTTGCCAGAGCAAACACATGCCTCGTGAGCTTCTCATCTCCCCATCACTGAGGCATAGACTCTTATAATCAAGCAGAGTGCTGCACTTTTAACAAGCACATTAACCATAGCCTCAAACCAGCAAACATCTGTTAACAGTCTACAATACCACACAATGCAGTACACACTTAAGGCCATTTCTGCTGCAAGACACATCAGAGTAAATTGACAGTAAACATTTTGTGTTCACATCATGTAAAGCACTGACTTGCATTGTGATTGCTGTGATGGGAGAAATTGGAAAGTATCTGTCAAAATGTTTACTATTCATTTCATAGCTTGGTATTCTATCGTGTTTTTGTTGGTGTGTGTGATCACATTTTGCCTCATGTTTTGAAATTTTCAGCAAGTTATAATCTTATTTTTTCCTAATTATTTTGTTTCACATCAGTATTTTATTGATTTGTAACTAAATTTATTGTAAAATTGTAGTTGCAAATATAATTTTGTTGGCATTTTTTTTCTGTCTTGCTCAGCCCCTGATCTGTAATCTACATATAATAATTTGTTTTTCACTTTCTAGTAACATTACCATTTTACTTACTTTACTAAATCTATAATACTGCATTATGTGCATATTGTGTACATTGCATAGTGTGTCCAGCCATATGTCTTCCCTGGATCCGGTGTGATATGTGTAATTTAATTTGGTGTGTGTGTGTGTGTGTGTGTGTGTGCTTCTGTCTCTCGTCAGGTCTATGGAAATGCAGGATCTAGCCAGTCCTCACAGCCGAGTAAGTGGAAGCAGCGAATCTCCTAATGGTCCCAACCTCGACAACTCCCACATCAATAACAATTCCATGACACCCAATGGCACTGAAGGTATGTGCGCAGGGCTGCTTCTCTTTAGTGACTCTCTCTCTCTCTCTCTCATGCTATTCTAAATACGAAAAAGGCTGAAAAGGGTGATGTATACTGTACAGTAGTTCTCAAATGTGAAACAGAGCGAGGCTTTTTAACCTTCAGGTGAATCCTGTGTAGCGTTTATGCATGTGTTAAGTCGCGAGCCTTGAATAGCAATAAAACTAATGCAGGTGTTACTGCATGGAAAATGTCATCTGTTTTTTATCCTTTTCTAAAGGTGTGTTAACAGTACACATTTGCAGTAATACAGTGAGGCAAGAGAGGAAATGCACTCATTCAGATCAGATATTTGCAGCTTTGCAATGTAGATTATTTTGGACTTTACAGGGTTACAGTACCTGCTTCCCTACCATTTACAGTTTATATAATTCAATGCTAATAGTGTTTTTTCTCCAGAGATTATTAGCTGTTTATTTAAGTAACCATGTAATTATTCAAAAGCCCACAGCATGAAAAGGAGGGTGTTTTGCATGAGGTTTGTACTGTCCATAGTTATTTACTCAGGTGATTCGCCCTGTGCTAAAAGCTGAGCCTTTGTTTAGTCAAGCAGTCGTGCTCATGTCACAAACCAACATGAGTCATTCAAAACGTCATAGAGTATCATGTAATCTTCGCAGGAAAGTTAGTCTGTGCTTTGAGCTCTGGGTGTATTTATTTTCCTATATTCTTGACAAAGGACCCGTAGACGTGGTGCAGACTGTCATGTGTCCTTTGCCGTTCTTTCTTTCCCATAGGTGATAACATCACAATGCTTACCACTGCAGACTGGTTGTTAGGTTCTAACTCACAGTCCGCTGCAGGTTTGTCTACTCTTGGTGACACAATGAAAGGACAATACTTGGTGTTCTCTTCAACTCCACTGAAAGAAAGAAAGAGAGCGAGAAAGAAAGCACTCTTTGTAGTTTACCTTTTTTGATCTCTCTACTTAGATTCATGGGATTTCAATGTTCAAGAAATTTAATTTGTGATAAAAAAAAAAAAAAAAAAAAAAAAATCCCCCCCAAAAACATACTTTACCTGTTGCAAAATTAAACACTTGCTTCAACTATTGTGCCTTTCATTCAGAAACTCTTTGGCATTTAATTGTTGTGTTATTCTGTTTCAAGCATGGTTTGACACTGGATGGATTTGAGTCCATTGTTAATGAATGGTCAGATTGTGAAGTCGCATACTGTGCATTTTAGTTTTCATTTGGACGTTCCATGCTGTTTCCTGAATACAGTGGTTATTGTGTGCTCTGTGACCTGAGTGTGTGCTAGTTTATGCATGCACTTTACCACTATTTTTTCATCGGTGTGTTGTTCAAAAGAATTGCTCCCCGTCAACATATGTTTCTGTGCAGAACGAGCATAGCGGAAACATGTAAAACATGACAGCAAATGGCTTCTTCAACCATGAGGGATTCCACTGAGCATGACTCCCCTGCCCACATTGTGAATTTGTTTTGCCAAAAAAAAAAAAAAAAATCCCCCAGCCCGCCTGAAGTGAAATGGATTGATTTCAAAGATTCCTGAGCTGTCAGATAGCTGTGAAATTGTCTTTGCAGATCTATCGCTGTAGCTGTTTAAAGGAGCCAAGGTCAAACAGCGTTCGCTACACTCTTAAAAAGATTTTATACACCATACATTGTCTTGACATTTCAATCGTACTTGCACGTCCATGCAGGGCTCCTTTTTATCAGTGATTCTGACTTATATTTGTTTATTTCTCCCTGATGCTACATTTAAATACGGGTAAGCCATTAAATCATAGTTAAGTATAAATTATAAGGTCAAACACTGTAGTAATTTGTTGGTTGGCAAAATGTGTTGTCAGGCTAAAGTTTGGCTTACATTGCTCTTGTTAAATTGTTAAAAGTTTTTGAAGTGCATGAGTAAACTTTACACTGGGAAATGGCTCCAGCATATTTCTAAAAGTAACAGCATTCATAGTTTTTCTCCAGGTTGAATGACAGGGATCAGTGATTGTTGAGTGAGTCTCACTCAGACTCTACTCATCTGATAAATCACGGAAATAAAAAAAATAATAGAAATGAAAAAACTCTGATCTTTAACTGATACAGATGTAATATTTTATAACCCATTGAAATTTGCCAACATTATTATGAAAACTGTAGTGGAAAGTTGTTTGACTACTCCCTCCGTCCTGTACATTTTCCCTAGCTCTGTTTTTATTTTACATGGAGTAACTTTTGCTGTATTTTCAAAACAAACTTCAGTGAATGTGAGAGCCTGGAGTAGTTAGACCTTAGTTAGACCTTTTTTTTTTTTTTTCCAGACTTTGATTTGGTGCCTTTGGTGACGGTGTGGCTTCTTTGTTTGCAGTTAAAACAGAGCCAATGAGCAGCAGCGAAATCGCCACCTCAGTAGCAGACACCTCTCTAGACAGCTTCTCAGGATCAGGTGAGGGGGGGGGGGGCACTGTTTTGTGTGTGTGTGTGTGTGTGTGTCTGGCTGCTTCTCACACACAGCTGCAGAACTGATTAGTGAGAGATGAGCCCAGAGATGGGTGACTGATAAGCTCGGCCCCAGGAAGTGTCCCTGCAGCTAAAACGCCAACATAGTGTGGGTGTGTGTGTCTGTGTGTGTGTATATATATATATATGTATATATACATATATGTGTGTGTGTGTGTGTGAGTGAGTATTTAAGAACGAGAGACTCTACCTTACCTTTGTCAGCATATTTATGTGCTGTGCTTGCATGTGTGTGTGTGTGTGTGTGTGTGTGTGTGTGTGTGTGTGTGTGTGTGTGTGTGTGTGTGTGTGTGTGTTGACTCTGCTAGTTCCCATGCCAGTGAGGACTGAATTATGACCTGTAATGCACTGAGCCTGTCTGTCCAGTGGAGTGACATGGCGTCCCAGTGGCCCTCGCTCTCCACGGGCTGTTACCCTATCGCCCTGTCAGAGCCAGGGCTTTCACACCCTGCTCTCACTCACACATATACACACACACACACACACACACACACATAGATACAGACGGTGCATCGCTAAATAAAACCAAAGCCTCAGAGAATAATGAGCACTGAAGGCAATGCAAACAAAATAAGTAGCTAATATATGAAATTTTTGAGGTTATTTATTTTTTTCTGCCCTCACCAGTATCTGTGTCAAACTGTAGCGCTGTCTTATGATTTCTATACACATGTATTATTAGCTCTGCATCCATCAACCCTCTCTCTCTGAAACAACTGTGCCTGGTATTATCTTGCTGCTAATTTTCCCCTATTTCCTTAACTGTTTAACTAAGTACTTGATACCTTAACGCTAGAAGCACATAAATCACTGCTATGACTTTTGTCTTTGACAATATTAATGAAATTTAGTAATCTTATACCCCCGTATCCTCGGCGGGGAAACCCAAAGCTCTGTTGAGAAGAGCAGGTTTTGTCCAGTGGCAGGTGCTGCTGATGTGGGAAAAGTGTTCAATATTAATAACGTGTGTGAGGGGTTACAGCATACAGTTACATACAGTTAGTGCTCCCCCGCAACCAAATCCCTTATTTTACATGTCACGACCAATTAGACAGATGTTTCAGAACTGTGCCACTCCGCTGCAGTCGGCATGTTAGCGCCCGTGGCAGAACTGTGATTGTTGCCTGTTTGAGTTGATATCTGTTGACTAACCAACATAGGACTGATAAACTGTAGCTGTCTATCTACCCAGCTTGTTGCGTTCTTATTTATACATTAAATTTATTTCTAAAAAATGACACCTACTATTACAAAATGATGGCTAAAATTAAAATCTAATCTTATGTACAAGTTTCAAGGTAGTTGACAAAATGATAACACTTTTGCAGGCTGGATCTTTTGTATTGTTAGGAATGTTAAATAATACATTTTACGGTGATTTTTATAAATGTTTTTTTTTTGTTTGCATTTTTTTCTTGAAAATTGATATGTAACATTTTGGTCTTAATCTTCCTAATCTGCTGTTAATTCATATGTTCTCATTATTAAGAGTTTATTTGAGGTGTCGCTTACCTTACACCGATGATTGAAAAAAGCCACCGTGTGTACAATATAATTGTCACTGCAGATTTAAACCAAGTGTATTTCTCTGAGTTATTTGTGGGTAAAAGTGAATTTTCACAAGTTAATGTTGCTGTGGAACCACACAGATGAGCCGTACGTTTAATGAAGGAATGATTATGCAGTAGCGCTCATTACCTGCAATCAGTGATGTCACTTCAAATGTGGTTGTGGCTTTAAAGGCCCGAGGCAACCGAAGCCACAGGCCGAGACTGATTCAGACCATCCTGTGTGTGTTTATACCAGCGGTCGTCATGGCAGCCCAGAAGTATCTCACAGATACGTGGGTCAGCAGAAAAACCTGACGTTTTTACCTGATTATTTTACTTCATTATTGCTCTCCGGTTTTCAACCTTAAATAAGGTTACCGAAATAAATAGAGTAATGCAATGTAATTACTGTTTCCTTGGAATCCCGAAGTTCTGTTGGCAAAAGATAATATTTACCTTATTCCTTAATGTTTAAATATGTGCTTGCCTCTTTTCTTTTTAACTCTCCTCAGCTATTGGAACCAGTGGCTTCAGCCCAAGACAAACTCACCAGTTCTCTCCGCAGATTTACCCTTCCAAGTAAGGCTTCTTTTATTTTTCTTTAAAAAATAAGCAGCATCCAACTTCATTTGGATCTTTAATTAGATCCTTCTGCTAGATCGGGGGTTTTTGACCGGCTTTGTTTGCCTGGATGTCTGCAGCTTGTGCACTCCGAAATCTGTTGTAATTACTATCTTGCAAAAATTTCCTTTGCCATTTATTATTCTTTCGCCATGTATATCAGCTATTCGATGCTATCTGCCTTACAGCTTGGCTCGGTATTTCAAATTAAGTAGCACAATCACAAAGAATTTGTCAGTGAGCAAAGTTTGTGTTTCGGTTTCGGGGGTAAAATATGGTCCTCTTTCTTCCTGCCTTCCTTTCTCACTTTTGTCTTTTGTTTCTTTTCTCAAATAGCAGAACATATCCACATATTCTTCCTACCCCTTCATCCCAAAATATGGCTGCGTATGGGCAGACGCAGTACACCACAGGAATGCAGCAGGCCGCAGCTTATGCTAGCTACCCCCAGCCTGGCCAGCCCTATGGCATCCCAGCCTATGGTAAGATCTCACTAACACACATAATATCCTCTTCTTTTCCAGCTAAAAGATGCCTGTTGATATCCTCAGTGTTCAGTAGTCTTTATGTTGTATGCACGGATAGGAGGAGAAAAGAAAAATAATAACAATAATAATAATAATGATATTTTCCCCCTGCTTAAAAGTCAGGACAAAGTCTTTGCCCTGTTTTCCCACAATTCCCCCTCCAAAGAAAGAGCAGGAGAGATGCTGAGTCACTGTTTAGTGCCTGCATATTGTCCTTTAATGCGATAAAACTGAATTTGCTTATCGTGCTGTTCAGAGAGATCTGAAAGATTACTGATATAAATTTCAAAACAAAAACTGGTTTCCTCTGGCATCGCAAGAGCGAAGCATAGAGAACATGGCTACAGTGTGCTTTATTTGTCCAAAGTCTTTGGAGTGTTTTGACCCCAAAAGACCCTCCAGTATGTGGAGGAATTTACTGTTTGTTTGAGTGGTGGCAAACTGCTAACAAACCTACTGTTGCATAGACAATGTGTTGGGACTGATTCAATCTAACCAGTGGCCAGTTTAACTAACAAACACTAGCAAATCTAACTTTTTATTACTTGTGCATTTTTTCCACAGATGGCCTAACATAAGTACTAATGATAATGCTAAATTACTAAATCAATGGACATACAGTACATGCTTTTTGGTTGGAGCGGCAAGTACAGTTCCTTAACCCAGAGCAAGCTAATATTCTAAACAACTGACGATAGTGATAATCAGTAATCAGATAATCAGTGATCATCCATTGTGATTAGTGTGTTACGCTAACACACCGCGACTGGGTATGTGTCCCTTTGCTGTGTCCAGTGTAACTGAAACCTGTGTGTTGACTGTTGCTTGTGCATCAAACCGATCTGGTGTCACTAACTGATTTAGGTCCATTGTGGGCAGGCATAAAGACGGAGGGGGGTCTGAGCCAGGCCCAGTCCCCGGGACAGACGGGCTTCCTGAGCTACAGCTCCGGCTTCACCACGCCACAGACGGGACAGGCCCCGTACAGCTACCAGATGCAAGGTGAGGACGTCATGCCCAATCTCTCCTTCATCTCCATCTCTTTCTCCATAGATTCACACAAATCTACTTGTGGGATACAGAAAATACTGCCTGAGATGCCTCAGTCTCTCTTATACCTGTTGATACCATACCTGTAGCATGATAAAGTCATTTAAATGCAAACTATGTAAGTCGACATGGCTAACATCATGGCAGGTTAAGCAGATTTTTAGATTTGATTCACCAGTGATCTAAAAATATATCTTGGATGGGAATCTGTGAGCAGGGTGGTGAGTGTGTATCCTGCCGGTATGTTTTTTCCTGTTTTCTTTTTTTTCCTCACTTAGACCCGCCTCTCTCTGTGTTCCTACTTCTATCCTTTGATCCTCATTGTCTACCTTGCGTGACTCCCATCAAAGCACTCATCTTTTTCTGTTCCCTCATTTCCATTGTTTTGCCAATACTGCTTATCACTTCATTTCTCTTCTGGCTCGTCCTCGCGTCTCATTCCTCCGTCCAACTATATTTTAGCATTTCAGCCACGTGTTCCCTCTGCTCGCCCGATCCAAACAAGTTTTATTTTATTCTCTTTAAAACCGATTAGAGTAATAGGTCTCTGTCCCTGATTTAATGGCATGCAGAGACAGGCCGATTCACAGCGCGGCCCTCACCCTCTCCCCCAGCAGATGGTTGCATCCAGGCGGCCGTTATGTGCAGCCTCTAGGACGGCTCCCTCTCCTCTTAAAACGAATCAACACAGATGGAAAAATGGCAGGCACTTAGGAGGCACCAGCCATGTCCCCCCCCTCCACCTCCCTCCCTCCCTCCCTCCCTCCCCGGCCTTTGTTTTTTCTCTCCCTGTGATCATATTTGTATTTGTTTAAGAGCTGAGACCGTGGAGATTTATGGCCTTGAAACCGATAAAGATGAGTTGTTGCTCTCTCTCTCTCTCTCTCTCTCTCTCTCTCTCTCCCTCTCTCTCTCTTTCTCTCTCTCTCTCTCTCTCTCTCTCTGTCAGGTCAGTTTAAAAGTAGATCAGGCCTGCTGCCATGTAATGTTTCTATTACTCTTTCTCTCTCTCTCACTCTCTCTCTCTGTCTTGGTTCAAAAAAACCTCTGTTCCTCGGCAGCACCTGCGCTGCGACTGCTACCCTGGTCCTTGTGTTTTCTCCTGTAATGTCTAATGTGTGACAGTAGAAACATCTCCACATGTTGCTGAAAAGCCTCCAGAGCATCTCACAATAAATAACGCCAGCTCAGCAGCAGATGTGGCGCGGGGAAGCCTCTTTTCCACGCCTCTTAACCAAATACAGTCGGCCACAGCCGGAGATCTGCAGCCCTCTCCAGCGGGCGGCCGAGAGCCTGAAAAAGGAGAGAGAGAGAGAGAGAGAGAGACAGAGAGAGACAGAAAGAGAACAAGAGACAGAGCATGCGAGGCAGAATGCACAAGCTGCTTTCCTGCCCTTGGTGGTTTAACTCACGATGACAGTATTATGTGCTCATTCATCTTCGGAGTATTATGCTCTTACTCTCTCTCTCTCTCTCTCTCTCTCTCTCTCTCTCTCTCTCTCTCTCTCTCTCTCTCTCTCTCTCTCCGTCTATCTCTCTCTCTCTCTCCCTCTCTCTTCTTCCCTGCTATCTCTGGCTATCGGATGCCCCTACGCAGCGTTAAGTGCGTTAGTAATTGACAGCCATGTTAGATGACAGATTGACCACTATTCTGGCCCTGGGTTCTCTAACTGTGGCTCTGGCCCTCAGCCACACCATCATCATTATTCTCTCTGGCCTATTGATCTGCCTGGGAGAGGTGCCTTAGGCCTGGGTGTCCCGACCGAAGACGCTTTTTCCACATCTGATACTCCCCCTCTCTGACGGTGTCCCTGCCACCAGCCTGTGGCCAGCTGTCCAGGCGGAGGACGATTAGATTAATGTTTTTGCCCCTTGCTTTCATGTCCAATGCCATGGAGCTTTGTGTGGGCGCTAAAGTCGTGATACCAAACTGTAAGGGGGACAAAGGCATTTTTATGTGCTTCGATGTTGCGATCCCTCGTGGCAGTTTGTGTAATGCATCGTTTTGGATTGTCAGTTAAGCCCTGTTTGCCTAGTCTTTCTCTTTAAACATATCTGAGGTGAGGCTGTGCTGACGGTGGGACCTAGCAGATGCTAATTAGGTGAATAATTGGGTTCCAGCGTTCTGTCCCAGTGGCAGTGCGAGTTGAAGAAGCTGAAGCCTGGGCTGCCTTTTAAAAGCAGAGCCCCATCTGGACTTGATAGCCTATTCCCAAGTGGGGCATACAAACTTCTGCTACAAATATTGTGCACTGATGATAGACATAGCCCATGGCAAGGGGACTGATCAAGCAAAGCAAATGGACTTCCAATTGCGGAGCCAGAAGGCAGGAGGGAAGGAGGAGAGGAGGGAGGGATGATGTCTGGTCTTGAGTGAGTGAGCTAACTGGAGCAGGACAGGGGGGGGGAGGGAGAGAAAACATGCCCCTCGGGGAACCACAAGGCCCCCTCTTTCCCCCCATACCATAACCAGCACCACCACCCCCAACAGCATGAGCCCATTCTCACTGGGCTAGCAGGGGTCCCCTTGGCTTTTATGTGGGTCCTTGTTCTCCGCAGAGTAACCCTCTAACCCTGCGAGTGAGAGCTTTTTTGACTTTTTGAACTGCGCATTAGGCTAATTTGTTGTCGTTCAAAGCCTCACTCCCCCTTGTCTCTCTCCTATTGTTTTGTTGGACTTTCACTTGATGTCGAACTTTCCGCGAAGAACACAGAAGTTTAAAAGTTCTCCCACCACAGGCCTTGAAATATCAAACAAAACAACAAAGGAGAGAACAGTTCTGGTGAAAAGAACTGGTAGAGGCCAGGATGGAAAACAAGGTAAAAATCTGCTGTGTCTACATGTGATTGCTGGGAGCAGGGAGTGAGAAACTACACAAATAATTGGTGGATTTTGGTAATCTTGGGATCTTGGGAGGTGTTTTGTTTCTCTGAAGGTTTTTTAGCCACAGTTCTGGATACTTGGCTAGTAGTGAGTAGGCTAAACACTGGACTGTGTCTTCTCTCTTCCTTGCCGTCTTCCATGCGCTACCCTCTTTGGCCTCCCCACTTCCCTCATCCCCCCCCTCTCCCCCCTTTCTGAAAGCTGCTTCATGTTTGTCACGGTGTGGGAGGGCCCTCTTGATGGGGCCAATGACCAGAGGATGAAAGGAACTCCCTCTGTTTGTCTCTGGGAACAAAGGTGTAATTACGCCTCCATTTAGGAACAGTAAATTTATCTCCCCCTTCGTTTTCATTGAAGCTACGGGATATTTTTGCGGCTATGGGAGAGTCATTGTGGTGATAAGTGAAGAAGCTGTTTAAAAGATCGCAACGGTAGCTCTCATTAATGTCCCCCGTGGATGTATGGAGAAGCGATACGCCTTTGTATGGACAGAAACGAATAATGAAGCCCAGGGGTCGTATTTGTAAAGCTTGTAAGAACTGGCCTATAGACACTCCAGTGCGATTTTACCCTGGTTTTGATATATTCTTGGCATTGGCATTGTTAAAAGTTACTCAAGACGCTTTGTTACCCGGTGTCACATGCAGTTTGATGAGAAAATCAACCGACGGGCCTGAACTCAACTTGTTTTGTTTTTTTTGTGTTACAGCCAAACATTAGCATGCGAGCACACGCACACAAAAACTCATACAATCACACCTTTTTGCTTTTTTTGTTTTCTTTTCTCCAAGCCCTCCAGTCTTGTGTCTTCCTCTGCCTGTCGTCCTGCTGTCTCTCCGTCTGCCTGTGATCCCCTTTGAGCGGCTCCTCCTGCTGCTCTCCTGCCTGACATGAGAGTACAGGTGGACGGCTGCTGCAGAGAGGAGCCGTGCCCCCGGGGGCCGCCGCCCCTCTCCTCTATCCAAGCCTCTATAACTCATGTCATGTATATTATTAAGCCATTAGATGCTATCAGCCCTTTTGAATGATTTAATTACCCCAGAGGTGCTTCTTTTGAGGTAGTGAAAAGAGGAACATACATATTCATTGGGGCATAATGTCAGCACAGCACCCACCCGCCCCCCCCCCCCCCCCAGCCAATAACAACTCACTCCGACCTCAGCTCTCCTTCAGTATATATCTCTCTCTCACTAACCCCCCCTCCACCACCACCACCACCCCTCCCACCCGCTCCACCCTTCGCTAGCTCACACACAACAGCCTCTTGTGTTCCTCGCATTGTGAGGGCTTTGGACAGCTTGGGGAGCAGGTCCTGCCCCCCCTCCTCTCTCTCTCTCTCCCCCCCTGTCATTCATCGGGGCAGATCCAATCACTGATAAGGTAGGAAGAGGAGGAAGATAAGGCCGCTGTTGGAGGCTCTCCCTCAGGCCTCCCTCTGTTCACCACCCCAAATATTTGTTTCACAAAAGACAAACCTTTTCTTTTTCCCCCTGACAATGTGCCGTTTCATTTCTGTCACTGAATTGCTTCCTGATACTGCAGCTGAAATGATTTATTTTGATATAATACAGTATAAAAGCACATTATGTCTTTACATAACTCAAAATTATATAATTTTTTTCCTCTACAGGTGGCACTTTCACAACAACATCAGGATTGTATGCAGGAAGCAACTCTCTGACAAACTCTACTGGCTTCAACAGCACACAACAGGTAGCAGTGCCCTCCCTACATTTTCATTCTGTTACTGTGATCTGGTATAGATATGCAGCTATCAGTCTATATAACATTAAATCATAGACTTCTTCCCAACCTGGAAATCTTTATGAAACAAGCATACACAATATGTTACATTTCATCCGTGACACATTCAAACATGAATCACTCAGGATGTCAGAAGCTTTGTACGCAGGGATTATCTGCCTCCCCCAACACATATGTATTATGCCACAGAGGAAAAGGAGGAGAAAAAAAACAAGACAGATCGTTGTCCAGATGTAGGACAGAACAGACATGTGTTTGCATTTATGTTTTGGAATCTGCACTGTAAAGTAGCAACACTGGTGCGGGGCATATCTCACATTACTCTGCCCAACCGCCTACTTCTCTGCCTCCACTCTGCTACCTTTTGTCTCTCTTTGCCTCCACCTCCTCCCTCTAAATCTTCCCTCTCTCACCCTATTGTACCTCTCCTTGCTTTATCTCTCCTTGCTCTCTCCATACTCTGTCTCTACTTACCTTATCTTTATCCAATTGTACCCTACTTCTCCCTACCGCTCTCTGACCACTTGCCTCCCTCCCTGTCCCTCTCTCTCTCTCTCTCTCTCTCTCTCTCTCTCTCTTTCTCTATCTCTGCAGGACTACCCCACTTACCCAGCCTTTGGCCAGGGCCAGTATGCTCAGTATTATAACAGCTCGCCCTACACCTCGCCCTACATGACAAGTAATAACACCAGCCCCAGCACGCCGTCCACCACCGCCACCTACACCCTCCAGGAGCCCCCCACTGGCATCACCAGCCAGGCCATCACAGAAAACCCTGCAGGTAGGAAACAAACTCATTGTTAGTCGTTTTGGATTAGAGCATCAACTAAATGCCTACAATGTAACTTTAAATGTACTAACCTAGATTCATGCATGTGCTCGAAAACAATACATAGCTGCAGGAAATCATTTCTGCCATAAAGTAGAATATACTGCAGTGTGGTAAGCAGAAAGAGTGTAAAAGTGTAAACTGAATACAGATGAAGACTTTCCCCATAACTGGATGTGACATTAATGCATCATCTGGCAAAAGTGCACTGATGATATCATTTATAAGTCAGTCAAAATTTTATGACTGCATTTGAAATTGTCATCAGTCAACACCAAAGACATCAGGCTTCAAATAAACACAATTTCAAACACAGTCATTCAATTTTAAGTTAAATGACATATTTACTATTTCTAGTTGAAGCGTACTGTGTTGCCTTTTGTTTTTTAAATCGGTATGGAGCGCAATAGCTTTTAGCATGTGTTTTACTGCGGAGTTACATTATGTTTGAATGTTATTTATAGGCCTGCATAATCACTAAATAATATCCCAGGAAACTGTCCGTCCTGTATCAAGACAAATGGTCACCTAAACTTCTTTGCTAAAAGCAAATAATATCCTATCTTCCATGCACTCTTTTTATACTCTCCTTCTTCCTTCTTTCCTTCCTTTCAGCAGAGTACAGTACCATCCACAGTCCATCAACCCCCATTAAAGATTCAGATTCGGATCGATTGCGCCGGGCCTCGGATGGAAAGTCACGTGGCCGGGGAAGAAGGAACAACAACCCATCACCGCCGCCCGACTCCGACCTTGAGGTAGGGTGAGCCCGCTACCTTGGCGACAGACAGCCTCGCCCTGTCTGAGGCACACGCACACTAATCCACTTACTATATGGCTGCCACACCAGCTCTAACACTTGATGGGCATTAATTCTTAAACATTTGATTCCTTAACTATAAATGGGTTATTCATGCATTTTGGATCATGTGACATCACTAAATAAATATCTTATATAAAGTTCTCATGTATACCTCATAAATAAACGATAAGGCATGTGATTAACAGTCTATTCGAGGTGAGTCGGTAATGGAGTGAATAATGTATATATGCTAGTCTTCTGAGGCTGGTCACTAGCTGTGTCTAACAATAGCGCTGTTGCACCATGTGCCATAAAACACTTTGGTATGTCAAATGTGGCCATATGTCAAAATAAACCCTTGATGATTCAGGGGGCTCTTCATTAATATGATATGAATTTCAAAGAGGTTAATAGCACCCATTATAGCGCTGACATCATGGCATGTTAACATATCTAGTTAATTAGTTTGTCACTATTGATTGCTCTAATGTAAAGGGCAAGGGATGGATAGCATGTGGTGGGGTGATGGGAGGAGTGTTGCGGTGACCAACCCAAGCAAATGGATCCCGGTCCCTGTGGCACACAAATACACGCTCCTGGCCTATTGACCAGGGGGATCACCTTGCAGCCCTACAGAGTGCACCATTGATTTTGCCTCTTTTCTCTCTGTTTTTCTTTGTTTCTTTCTTCCTCCTCCCCCATACCCCCATCTCTCCAGCGAGTTTTCATCTGGGACCTGGATGAAACAATCATCGTTTTCCATTCCTTGCTCACGGGGTCTTACGCCAACAGATATGGACGGGTGAGTGACATCAGACTGTGGCAGTAGCGGTGCACTTTATCAGCAAAACATATAAATATTAAAAGGCAAAAAAAAAAGTAACGGAGTGGGGTAAAATAGCTACCGAGTAGAGGATAGATTTCACCGTGCCTTGAGTCCATAGTGAGGGGATAAAGCAGAACTCAATGTACAGATAATTGTTTCTTTTTTTAATAGGTCCAATGAGGCCTGGCAAGTATTTGGCTGCTCTTTGCAGCTGTTGGAGCTATGCAGGGCTGGTCGGGGCTCGGCTGCAGGGGCTCACAACAGTTGCACTCTGGATGTCTATTGACACATCTTAAGTGTTCCTTTCTCCTTCAGAAATGCCACATTGTTAGTTTAATTAAGTGCTTCTCAATCCATCCTTTTCAGGGAAGGATTTCCCAGGAGAACTTGGCAGGAGATTGAGACCACCAAATGTAATTCGGTCAAAACTTAACCTAGAGCGGAGAGCTTAAGTCCTTTCTTGATAAGGGTTAAATTAAATCACACTTATTTCATTATGAAGGATGGTAATGTCTTGTCGTTGACATGCAAAAGTATATATATAATCTTAACCAACATATATTATTATAGTATTGGGAAGGTCATTTTCCATCCCATGTCATTGTGTATGCTCATTTCAAGATGAAGAGTTTACTTTTCCAGGCTTTGCTATTTGTTATTCCATATAAATTGCTCCTCTAAATTTAAACTTTCAAAACAAACAATTTGGGAAATAAGGCAAACTCCTATTCTCATGGCTTCATTGAGGTCATAGGTTCTATATAACTCTCAATATGCTACTACTACTTTTCCCATTGAGATATAGTATGGATGAATAATTATGGCTGTAGGATCTTGACTTTAATTCATCACAATTTATGATTTATATAATATTTCCTACACTTTCTATAATTTTAAAATGATCTGGATTAATTTTATTTTGTCTGAGGACAGAATTTCCTATCACTGGTTGTTTTGGGTATGGAGTTTTCTCTTTCTGAAGTAGAAAATGACATATTGCTTCTCATATGTCAGAGAGCTTAGCGTCTGTGGCCCGTGCTCTGTGCCTTTGTTCTGGTATGAGGGGGTGTTTGATGGGGGCAGTGTTTTGTTTTTGGGGTGAAAGAGGGCTGCCCCGCGACCCTCCACTGTTTATTTACTTTATCCTTAGCCCTGCATGCTGGGTAAAGAGAGAGCTAAGGCTTAGGGAGCTGTGGCTCGGTGATGAGGGCCTCTCCAGCCACACACACACACACACACACACATGCATACACAGGGTCTCCAGTGTGCTCCTCTGAAACAGGAAACACTCCTGACTCCATAAGGGCCCGTTCCGTCAGAGCTCATATAGGACGTGACAGCCGCTAAAGTCTCTCTCTCACTCTCTCTTTTTCCCTCTTGTTCCCTCTCTTTCTCTTTCCTCCACCCATCTCAGTCTCTCTTTTCCCCGTTTTCTCTTCCTGTCGAGCTCCAACCTGCTGACACTATCCCACCAAAGCAATATTATGAGAGGGAGACACGATTACACCCGCCAACCACAGAGCGCTCTCCCCCAAAGCCTATCAGAAACACAGATCTGTAAACTACCTCAGAAAAGAAAGCCAAGCAGACCACCCCACCTCCCCAACCAGCACCACCACCACCCACTACCCCATCTCTCTTCCCTTCTCCTTCCCGTCTGTCATACATGTCATCCTCATCTCAGTGGCATAAACAAAAAGTTACAAAACAGTGTGTTTTTCCCTCCTAGCCACTCTGAGCTTACTATAAATAGATGTGTATCTGAGTGAGCGCACATCCACACTTTCTCTCACTCTGCGTACCCTCCCTTCCCCTCTCTCTCTCTCTCTCTCTCTCTCTCTCTCTCTCTTTCTCTCTCCCCCTCTTTCTCACACACGCACGCACACACACTGCCGTTCTTATCAGCTCTCTTAATTGGCATCAAGGCAGCTCGCCCCCATAAAGCTGATGGCTGAGGCCAGCTGTGCTACTATTGGGCTGGCCAGGGCTAGAGCTTAAAGGGGGTAGGGGGGGTTGGGGAGTCAGTGGTAAGGGGTTGAGGGGGAGGGGGAGAGAGAGAGGGTTTGGGGGGGGGGGACTTGGCGCCCCTGTGGATGGCACTGACATCCCGGGACAGGTGGTGCTGGAGCAGTGACAGCAGCAGCCCTTTGGCCTTCTGGCCTGCTTGTATTCTTAACTCCCTCACTGACTGATTGTTTAGATTTAATTGGAAAAGGATTCACTTGCAGCGGAGAGCAGCACTTTACGCCGCCTTTTCCCACCAAACCGCTCCATACGCTAAATCAGCTCAACCGCGCCAGAGGTTGGGTTGGAAGAGAGGGAGCTGGTGGCCTGTTGATGTGGGGGGGCTAATTATTTTTGATGAATTCTGACTGAAAGATTGATTCGAACTGGGAGGTTAAGAGAAAGAGGCGGGGGGGGGGGGGGAGGAAAGAAAGACAGCCGCCAGAAGTGGAGATTGAGTTCTACTTGTGTGGTTTGTCCTCTGTCATTTTTGTGAAAACATAAGCATTGTGGAGTGTGACAGCTAATCAGTAGATAGCTCAGGTGTGTCTTCAGGTGGTTTAACTCTGTAATCCCTCCCGGTGCTGCCTGGCCTAGCTTTAATACAGCCTCACCCAGCCGCAGAAAATCCTCTCCCACAGCCCGCTATTGTCTCTCTCATCCCTCGCCTGCTAAAGACAATCTGCTGATTAGAAATTTAAGACCAGAAGAAATTGAATTTTTGCAAGGAAAATGAAAGCAGGGAATTCTGCTTATATCCTGTTTTTATGTTGTTTTATATCTGAACATAACTAGAACGGGCAAGTGAATTTTAGTGAACTAAATTTCAACTGAAGACTTTTTGCCTATCCACTTGCTTTTTTAAAGGGAAAAAAGCACACATTGTCACAGGTTCATTAACTATTTACAGTGTAGTTCACTCGTCTCTGGGTATTATCTTACAGACAGTGCGACCATATCACCATTACAGCACGTGTCACGTTACTGACAGAGATCATGATTTAAAGAAAAACTGCAGTTGCGCTTAATGCGGGGAATCATCAATACTCATTTTGCCCCGGAATAATTTTGAATTTTCGGAGGTGATTGAATTACTTTATAATTATATTAGGAAACACCTCAAAGTGGCTGCTGGTGATCTTGGGAAACTTCAGGGGGAGATTTTTTCCCCTGATATCACCTAGAGAGCAGTTGGATGATGCATCAGCACAAATATGTGGAGAATGGGCTATTTACGATTTGGCTGTGACCCCAACTCTTCTAAATCGACCACCCCTCCTGAGAAGAGACATGCTTTTACGGCATTCATTAAAGTCTGTGGCATTTCTGATGACTATTCTGGTCCCTTTTGGAGGCTCGTAAACAAAGGCTGAAACTTTCTTTCAAGTCTGTCTAATGTCCTCTTTTATGGGAGTAGTGCGCTCAGGAATTTAAGAGAATTCCCCGACCGTTGCTAATTGAGTGACTTTCATCACTGCTTACTGTATTATTCGTTATCTCTTTGAAAGAGACTCTGAAAAAAAATGATGTGCTGTTTTATTGTTTGATAATTGTTGCTGTCTCCTATTTTCCAGGATCCGCCGACGTCTGTATCACTAGGCCTGAGGATGGAAGAGATGATCTTCAACCTGGCCGACACACACTTATTCTTTAACGACTTAGAGGTACGTCTATGAGTGTGTTTTCTCTCTTTTTAAGCTTTCTCAAGTCTGTGTTCCTGTTCTGCACAAATACCTTCTCCTCACCCCGTGATGATTTTAGAGGTCAGAGTTTTTTCCGGTAATATTTAAGGCCCCAGTCCGAGATGTAGAGTGTATATATTTCATCAGGAGGAGCAAGAACAGTCCATTAAAGTTTTAGCAAAAGCGGCAACAACCGTTTCATAGCGGGAAGCCTATTTCTCAGTTACCAGTCCCATAGTGGTGAAGTATTACCTCGGAGCCCAAGGGATACCATGAATTTTACATGTGCTGTCAGTCTCAGTCGTCCCCGGGTCGCCAGCCCTGCCCCCTTCCCCCCCCTGCCCCCCCTCCTCCCCCACTCCCATAGCGGCTAGTGCAATTTGTCAGGCTCTAGTGTTTCTGCGGCCGTCCCGTCTGTCTGTGTGTCATGCTGTGTGCTTGGTGTCGCTGTCCACCTACACCACAGACCCTTGCCGTCACGCCGTGAAATCACCCACCGTCTCCCCTCCCACGCCTCTCCGCCCCCCTGATTCATGTACGGTTAGTGTAAAATCTGCCCCTGGGGCACAGAAATAGAGGGATCAGGGGGTAGGGAGGTGTGTGTATGTGTGTGTGTGTGTATGTGTGTGTGTCGTGGTGGCGGGGGGCTGTGGTGTCTGACTGAGTGTCTGAGTGTCTGCTCCACCCTGGGGAGAGGTGAAGCAAAGACCAAAAGGGGTCAGGGATGCCTATAGGCTCAGGCTGTATGCTCGGATGTGTATGCGCCACATGCGTACACACATGCACGCACACACACACACACACACACACACACACACACACACACACACAGGCAGACACACACGTTACCCGCTGCCCAGACCCTATCAGCACACGTCACATTTTAGCAGCAAACAAAGCAAGTTATCTCCATGTTCTTTCCCCTAATCCGAGCTCTCCTCAAATTCTCTTCCTAACCTCCTTTTTATTCAGCATTCATTCCTCCGTTTCTGTCTCTTCTCCATCTCCTGCTCCCTCTCTCTTTCTCCCAGTGAATCTGATCCCACTGACCCAGTGCTTTTTCCTCGGTGTCCTGCTTTAGGCTGACCTCACAGGAGAGGAAATGTTTTGTTTGATACTTAAGTGTGAAGAGAGCTGTGGCCAGTCTGCCAAGTCTCATTAGTCACCACCATGTTCTGCTTCTTCGCATGAAGCAAACCCAAAGAGGAGGAAAAATGGGCGAGAGAAAGAGAAAGAAAATGTTGGTGCTCCCCCAGACAGACGGGTGACTGAGATTCCAAACGCAGTCATCGTGATCAAAGTTAATTGGCTGCAATTGGCTGGTTAAATATTTCCTTATGCCCTGGCCACGTAGAATCCAGTGTAGCTGCACTTTATTTAATAGATGTGCCCCAATCATTTGAAAAAATGGCAGTTTGTGACAACGCTTAAATGTGGTTTTGCTCAACATCTGTCCTGTGTTTTGATTTCTTTTCATGTGTGATGAAACTGTTCACAGATGAATTGGCAGCTCAGACTGCTTATAAAATTATTTGAACGTGCAATGCATATTTTTCTTCTGCTCTATCTCAGTAACGAAATTATTACATTTCGTTTTGACACTTAAAAGCCTGCCATTTTTTTCCAGCTAAAACTAGAATAGTATGCTGACTAAAATAGCAATCTGTGGTCTGCTGCAAGAATGCTTTTTAGAATGTCCAATGTAAAGACCTCCCTCCAAAAACTGCCCTGATTGTCATTAAGCATAATACCAGAGGAGGAGTGACAGCCTCTTGCAAGCGTATTGATCGCTCCTCTTTAGCTGAGCTGGGCCCGTGTGAGTGTTAAGTGCAAGTTCTCAGCGACGCCTAACCAGTTGTGTTTCCTCTCGGCTGATTTACAGTCCTCCATCTCAGATAGAGCTAAATAGAGTCCAACTATAAATACCAGAGCCAGCAGCAGTTATGTATTTAAGCATGTGCAGAAATGCATATGGTCCATCTAATTTAGTCTTAAGCCATAAAGGGAGACCCCAGAGGCTGTGCAGAAACACAGGTGCAGAGTTAGTGGCCTAACGGTGTGTGAGTGGGCCATCTAGGTCTTAACATTCTGTTTTCCTGCTAGCCTCTGCACAAGTACATTAAATACACACCCTACTTCTTTACAACTTTGCTGCGCATGCTGTCCTTGACTCATTTTCTTTTATGAGACTAGATTTTCAAGCTAAATTAATCTGGACCAAACAGTTTAAACGCACTAGGGTTGTTTACAAGGCGTCTAAACATCATAATCAAGCATGATATTGCGCTCGGCCTGGCCAAGCCAGAGAGAAGGCTAGTTTCTGGGGTTGGCTTGTATGTGTGTGTGTGTGTGTGTGTGTGTGCATTCAAGTGTGTGTGTGTGTGTGTGTGTGTGTGTGAATGGAGGTTGGGCTGTGTTGATAGAGCTGGTGAGTGACGATTCAGAGGAAAGTCATAAAAAGAAAGAGGGCATGCCGAAGGGGTCAACAGGGATCAGTTTCACCCTCTCTCTCTCTCTCTCTCTCCCTCCCTCTCTCCCTCTCTCTCTCGCTCTGATTTTTTCTCTCTCTCTTCCTTTTTTTGTACCACCTCTCTCTTTTTCATTTGCTCCTTGGTTAAATGTTAGATACAGTTGAAGGTGGGCCCTAGAAACGCTGCACCTCCCCACAAGACTTTTCCCTCCCAATCCACACACAGCCCTCTCTATCGATCGTCCTGCTCAAACCATTTGCCGCTCAGTGTCACAGATAAGCCTGTACAGGAGGGGTGTAGTATTGTATGTACAGCACAGTCTGTTTTTATCATCAAAAATGCTCTCTCACTGAAGGATGTATTACGAAAGTAATTCAAGGCAATATGATCTCTATCGATCTGATCCCCACTGTATTAATTTGCCTGATAGAAGAAGTTGTATTTCAATGGCTATATATAAGACATCAAAATATAATCAGAGATGTTATTCATGTGTTGAATCTATTTCAAAACTTAATACAAAGTCAACAATTTTGATTATTTGTGAATTAACAGCATTAGTATGAATAGTTAATACCAATAATTTAACTAATAATTTTATTTTATTTTCAGAATTACTCTGAATTTCAGAATTAGTTGCTAAGAATATTCCTTTTCCATATAGCTTATATTTGAAATATAATAAATTTGCTTAAATGCATTTTTTTTCTCTGTGCTGCTTATTTATTTGAAGTGACACGGGGTTGAACGTGGAGTTAATTGATGGTCTGAAGTGATGTGTATAATGAAGCCCTCTGAGGCTGAGCTCACTGGGAAGACTGACAGCTCTGCTGTGACTCGGGGTGTGAGTTTACTGTAGGTGCACCGCCGCAGCCCAAACGGTAACGCTGAGCGGTATGTGGGAACCAGGGGCCTCTCTCTAGCTGGCCGAGCCCCCTGTGCTCCCCTCTCAGTGGGGTACGGGGGCTGCCGTCTCCCCCCTCCACGGGTGAGAAAACAACCCTCCCTGTCTGGAGGATAAAGGGCATGGGGGCAAACCACTCACAGAGAGTGAGAGAGAGAGAGGCCTCCGAAGGTGGGAACATTTTAAATTAGTCCAGTGATGCCTCCATGCTGCGTGCAACACTTTGTCGCACACACACATGCACACTCTCAACATGTTGTGCTGCATAGTCTTTAGTCACACATACACACACACATATATGAGCACAAACTTTCACATACACTCTCTCTCTCTCTCTCTTTCTACACATGCATACTCACACACACACACACACACACACACACACACATACCTGTGGAGCAACCCTGTGACACTGCAAACTGACTGCCTTTTATAGCTCCCAGCCTGCAGTCCCAGGGTTGAAACCTCCTCTGTCACTCTCACCCAGGGGCTGCCTGTTAATGAGAGATGCTATGAAACGCACGGTTACGTTTACCTAGCGGCTGGAATGGCCCTCCAGAGCCTCTTAGTGTGGAGCCATTCTGTTAGTTTTATGTCCCACTGAAGAAAGTCAGATCCTGCTCTCGCCCATTCAATACGTTTGGTAGCTTTATTGTGTTCTCCTTGATAGTTTTTGAAGAATAGTTTTTTTTTTGTGGTATGGCCGGTGAGGAGCAATACATTGCATATATTGCTTTTTTTAATTTTCACTACTCCATCTCATGACTTAAGCATAGTTTTTTCAATGCACTCTGCAGAAAACAAACTGCAACAGTGAATTAAGAAGGCCATTTTTATATTTGGTATATTCAGTCACATGATCTACTTTATGTCTGTGCGGATTGATGTGGCTATTTTTCATCATTTGCTTGGCCACCGATGCAGTAGTTCTGCCATGCTGCTCAACATAGCTCCGTCAAGTCCCAAGGCGGGACCGCTGATGTGTTTTGGAAAGACTAAAGAGAGAAAGTGGAGGTTTCAAAGCCACCCTGTCTATCTTCGCTCAGCAGAGCTCCTCCTAACCCCCACCCCCTACCCGCTGGCCTGGCCCAGCAGATTCATGCACCAATAGGGGTTGAGGGTACATGGAAAATATAACATTACTAACTGTCTGGTGACAAATGATGGTATTAAGAATAGATTTCTTGTCCTGCATTAAAAAGGGAGAGCAGCACCTGCCCAGTACGGTCTGTGCAGGAAAGAACAGAAACTTGCAGGGATTTGTCTAGACAACAGTCTACTTGGCAGAAATAAATTGTTTCTCTATGGATTGGTTTGTTGAGAGGGAAAAAAATGCTGAAATGTCTGAGATTTGATATTGCATTTAATGTTGCTCTCCTTGAGGTTTGGTTTGGACTTGCAAAAATAGGAAATAATGAGAGGCAGCTCATCCATCACAGATATCTAATTTATACTTTTAGATTGTTTTCACTGCCTACCTGTGGGATGTTTCTTTCTTTGAAATGTTTCCAGCTATTACAAGAGGGCTTTACAGACCACTTCGTGAAATGTTCTTCTGTCAGCCTCTGAGCTAGCTCTCCCTGGCTCCCCCTCATTCTCCTGATCGTGTGAATTTGTGTAAAACCAGCATGGGCTTCTCTCTACCTGTGCTTTGTTTGGCGCCGCTGTTTGAATTCCGTGACTGTTCAAGCACAGATTGTGGATTGGAATGAAGTGGGTTCGAAGAACTCTCCTTTTGTTCCCCACATCCTGTGTCTGACCCCCAGGTAATCGTGGCCCCCTCCCTTCTCCACCCTCCTCCTTCCCCCAGACAGGGGTGCCTGTGGTGGGAACAGAGAGGGAAGTTGCTGGGGGTCACGGACCACGGGGGTGGAGGGGGGTGGGTGACAGCCTCTGCCGGTGGAGTGGCGGCATTGAGAACCTGCGAACCATGGATGAGCCTTTTTCACATGGCATTAGCCTGTAGGGTCACAAGGAATGCTGTGATGACGGCTGTTATCGCTCACACTGTGGTTTTGACCCCCCACCCCCACCCAACACACACACATAGCTCACCTGTAGAGTGGATGAGAGAGAGAGAGTGAGGGGGGGGAGGCTTTAGGGAGCTTGTACCCAAAAAGTGGACACCATCTGTGTGGCAGTGACTTTGGCCAACGTGGCAATAACCGGACTAAGAGTTAATTTATCAGATAGCACAGTGATTTCTATGTTTTGGTCATGTGTATTGCTGAACACCCCCTCTTCCTTCTCCCCGCCTCTGACCGTTGCAGTCACCACTCTGAGCCCTTCCCAGGGCTACAGGAAGACTCAGGCCGTCATCGCTGATTGCTTAATGACAGATGCCAAGGGAACAAAGAGGGCTCTGATAGCTTCCTCTCAAACAAAAAGTTTTCAGCAGGCCAGGGGAAAGACGGAGGCAGAGAGAGGGAGAGAGAGACTGAATGATAAAGAGATGGAAGTAGCATGATTCAAAACTAGTTTATTTTCTGTTGGTCTTTTTCCTCCTTCTTTCATTGTTCTGCTTTGTTTTGTTGTCTTCCTCTGCCTTGCAGATAAGGACTGTTTGACAGCTTAATGAACTCAGATGAAAGAAAAAAAAAGTTGCTGATGAATTTAACAGAAAGACATGGTGTTTGCATAAGGAGTAATTGCAATGGCTTCTGGTGGAGGGTCTTCACTCCTGAGTACAGTAGGAACATCTGGTGTGAGTTAGTGGTGATTGTAGGTTTTACAGAGACCACTGTTTGCTTGGTGAGGGGGGAATGGGAGGATTCAATGGAAAAGAGATGTTCGAAAAGTTCTAGGAAATTCTCAGATTGCCCCGCGATGTGCCACCATCTTGGAAGCTTGTCATTCTATTGTTATTGTTGTATAAATGAAATAATGGCAGCATGTGTTGTTGTTTTTCTTTTTAGCCTGCCAACCAGTCAATCAGTCAATAACTCTCCATGCCTCTGCATTCTTTGCACCCAGTCCTGTATGCCTGTGAAATGAGTTACGTTTTCTACATATTCAACATCTGTCATAATTGTAACAATATAACAATTTATCCCATCCTGTCCCTCTGAGAAATTTTACATTGATAAGCCATTTAAAAGAAATTTAAATGGTTATAGACGTCTAAAATGCTAAAATGAGGCTACATAGGGTTTAAAAGTAAAAGTTCAGTAGACTTCTATGTCTTAGACTACGTCTTCTGGGGTATATGACAAAAATAAAGCATGATCTTATACATATGGACTTCTCTGGTGCATATTTTTGATATTTACAGCTGTTTGTGCTTGTAATAATATATTTACTGCTTGGTCTATAGATAGCCGAAAAGATCCTAGGCTATATGAGAGCTAAAGCATAGACGTGCCATTGAAATCATGTCTAGTGCTTTTCATCTAGTCTTACATGACTATATTCCTGTGTACCTAGTATGTATCTTTCACAGCCTTTCCCTTCTCGGCGTCCAGTCCTGCACTGATATAAAATGATGGTGGCCTGTATGTCTGCCAGTGAGTCCGTTAGTGAGTCAGTCAGTCAGTAACATTCACTGCCCTGTCCCGTTTCTTTCCATCCAGTCCAATACGACCGTACTACTGTACTTTACCAGCTTCAACCTGCCCCATCGCTGTTCTTTATGCTGCATGGTGTTTACGAGGCCTTCAGAAGTGGCTCCTAATGAGTGTGTGTGAGGGTTACTGTAAGACATTACCCACAGCCACCTCCTCCATTAGCTTCAGTCCTCCCAGGGAGCCAGTGCAGAGGTTTATGCCAACCCCAGCTGGGAGCAGTAATTGTCGGAGTCTGTACATTCTTCCACACACGCACACACGCGCACATACACACACACACACACACACACACACACACCAAACCTCTTTCTGGGGGTCCCAAGCCCCACTCAGCTGTTAATTGAGTGTCGTAATATCCACCGAATTAAAAGGCTATGTAAACATGGAGCAAAAGACAAGGAAAGGGAAATAAAAAAGGGCATGGAAAACACACATGCATTCTCGCTACAAAACAGCAGCTAGGTGACAAGAACCCAAACCCCTGTGTTTTACTTGGCTTTTTGTGTTCTTAATACCTTGTACATTCATTGAGGTTTATATTGTTTATTGGCTTTGAGGATTTGGTCAAGTCCGTGAAAAATCATTCATGCTCAGGCAGCAGTTATTATAATAACCTCAATTAGGCCTAATTACTGAGACATATTTATGCGTGTCAGGTCATGTTTGCGTTTTGGGTCTGGCATCTAAAGTAGGCCCCTAATCAGCATGCTGAGTAATATTGTTCTCAGATATCTGTTTTGGTCCACGCTGGCTGTCAGACTCTGAAAGAAACACATTACATGGGTAGAACAAACATGCGGGGCCATTGTTGTCCAACAAGGTACTGAGAGACAGCATACAATTAGGCAGTAATATACCAAATGAGTGGAGCTGAATGGTCCTGTGCCACAGTGAAAGAGGTGCCAGGGGCTTTTGCAGTTGGCTGATTGTGTCTAATTCATCAGCAGGTAATTGGTAGATAATAGAAGCATTCCAGTCACTTACCCCAGAAAGGGAAGTCTTTGAATGGAGGCTTTATGAGGTGCTTAGCCCAGTGTGCTGTTTTTGTTTTCCTAACCAAACAGACATGCCTCCATTGATTAAGGAATTAAGCACACCTTTACTTTTCTGTCTTCAGTTCTGTTTTGAGAAAGTTCTTCAAGATTTTTGGAAAACATGTGCATCTCTGTGAGAGAACATAAATTAACTTTGGGTCTGTAAGTTAGTTGGGAGCAGATCCCTGCACTGGGACAAATTGCTGCTTTCTCCAACTATTAAAGATCGGCTGGTGAGTGTCTGGAAACAGATCTGGCTAACAGAGCCAGGAGGCCCCGCCTGCGCCCCGTCTCCAATTGGCAGTCCATCTTCTGGAACGCGGGGCTCAGAGCTCGCTCCATGTGAGGTCACTTTGGACTCTCTCTCCCCCAGCCTCTACCCGCTGCTCTCCCCCATCCCCACCTCTCTACCCCTTACACCCCCTTATCGGGGTGCTGGAGCCCCGGAGAGGAGGGGAGGGGGGTCACGGGGTCAAAGTCTTTTCCTCTTTGGATCTCGGGGCTTGCTGGGAGAGGCTTGGCGAGAGAATGGCTGCATTAGAGCAGGGGTTGGGGGTCAAGATTTTAATTCTGTTAAAGAACAGCTGGTTTGAGTTTCTCCTCACGTCGCTCTCCCCTCCCTCTCCCCACAAATCCAGGGAGATGAAAAATTTGTTCAGAGGGGAACCAGTAAAATAAAAAAGGTTTACGGTCCAAAGCCCTTACCCTTACCCTGCTCTAGCATTAGAGAGGAATGCAATAACGTCAGCATTTGGCCCCGGTTAGATTGACTTAAAACAAGGAAGTCCTTTCTGTGTTTGGGTGTCTTAACAGCCGGATGAAACTTAATTAAAAAGCTTAAAAAAAACGAGCAGGGATTTTTCATACTCTAAACTGGAGGAATTCTTTCCCTCAAGTTTCAACTTCCATTGAGAAATTATTTAATATAACTCTAAACAGGTGAGAATAACCAACCAATTTAAAACCTGTACCCATACAGAGAAATCCTTTTAAACGACTTCATATAGAGATCAAATGCTCCCTCTGTTATTCATTCTAGATTAGGCCCGAATAAAATAACCTGAGAGGTGACTTCATATTCATTACAAATGCCTTTTTGCCTCTTTACAAGACTATTCCTCAACCCTCTGTATGCCATACAGCCTAAATTGCTAGCCACCCTAATTTTTGGCTAGGCAGAAGTGAGCCGTGAGCCTGTCTCTCCTCTGCCCCATGTGAAATGTGTTGATCTGAATGCCAAGGCAGGACTCCCTCACATTTCGAGCTGGCCGAGGGGGTGGAGAGAGGGGAGGAAGGGGGAGGCACTAGAGCGCTCCTATAAATGGAAAACTAATAACAGATTTTCAGTCTGCTTTCTCCTGCGCTCTTTTGCCGGCTGGCTGGCTGACTGGCCCCGGGGCTGTGTTGGTGTGTGGCGCAGCAGCAATCAGAGGTCATAATTTCATTGGCGGTTAGCATCAGGTTCAATTTTTCTAGTAGGTTACATTTACCAGAAAGTCTGGATTGTGTTACTGTGTACCGGTGGAATCAGTGCAGAGCTGCAGAATCCCTCTACCTCTCCAAGAGGAGCCAGGCACCCCAAAGGGGAAGGGAAGTGTGCACATATGTTTGGAGATGCACACACATTCACACACACACAGACACACACATGCACAGAGCATTAGTGCCAAGGCTCTTTGTTCATTCCACTAGCCTCCATACCCTCTTATACTGTATGTATATATCTCTACTCCCAGACATAGCTATTCAAATGCCAACCTGGAGAGTGTTTAGAGCTGCTGGATTGGGGCTTAATTGGTTATGTCTGGGGATGTGCATGTCTTTAGACCCCCCTAGTGGTAGGGGCTTTGTGGGCCACAGGTCCATCCACACTAATGATGAGGTTTATTGTTGTTAGGACAGAGCAGGTGGGGGCTCAGGGGAGGAAACGGGTGGAGAGCTGATTTAAAGGGATGGAGGGAAAGAGAGGCAGAGCAGGACAGGGAGAGGGGGATTAAGATTGAGGTGTCCAGCCAAAGCACAAATTCCTGAGTAAATGATTTTTTTTTTCCAGTGATTAGAAATGACCTGGAGCATGTGGGGAGTGTCGCTTTTCTCCCTAGCAAAAAAAAAAAAAAAAACCTCTCTAAAATCCAAAAAACAAAGTGGCCGTTTAATATTTCTTTAAGGGAATGTGAAGCTACCCTTATTCATAATTTATGTTTTGTGTGTTCCAGGAATGTGACCAGGTACATATCGACGATGTGTCCTCCGATGACAACGGCCAGGATCTAAGGTACAACCTCAGTACTCTCTGATTCTTGTTTCATCGGTCAGCAAAAAATGTGCCATATGCTTTGCTACCATCAGCAGTGAAGCAGTTTGTGCTTACAGATTCCCCATTTCTCTCTCTCTCTCGCTCTCTCTCTCTCTCGTTCTCTCAGTACGTATAACTTCAGCTCTGACGGTTTCCACGCGGCAGCGACCAGTGCCAACCTGTGTCTGGCCACAGGCGTGAGGGGAGGCGTGGACTGGATGAGAAAACTGGCCTTCCGCTACAGACGAGTAAAAGAAATCTACACCACCTACAAAAATAACGTCGGAGGTAATCCCCAATATACAGCACTGCTCAACACTGCTGAGTAGAAAAGAGTATGCAGACATACATGCCCTCATTGTGTGGAAGCGCGCGTGCGTGTGTGTGTGTGTGCTCATGCGCGTGCTCACATGCGTGTTTTAAAAGCACACATGCCACACCACTTGGTCAGGGTAAATTTTGAAAATTTCGCTGGTATTTGGAGGGCTGGTCCAACCCAAACAATGTTACCCTGCGTTTCAGGTCTGCTGGGCCCAGCCAAAAGGGAAGCCTGGTTGCAATTGCGAGCAGAAATTGAAGCCTTGACGGACTCCTGGTTAACACTGGCACTGAAAGCACTAACATTAATCCACTCAAGGTAGGACTCCACTGAGGAAAATTGTACCCAGTCCCATACCGCACATATATAAACTAGCATGTGGTGTAAATAAGTCAACTCCATACTCCCAGGCCATTAAAGAAAACACCCAAGTTCAGTATTTGTCTTTTGGATAGGTTCTGTCTTTTGATTTTGAAAGATAGCGTGCTAAGAGAGCTGACTTAAACATTTAAAAGGGGGCTGAGATCCAATCCCTCATTGCAGGACAGCTGGGTGCCTTTTAAGTAATTGATAAATCACAGTGTCTCTAATTTGTGTGCACTGTGTTTTTCTTTTGTCCTCCCTCTGAGTGATTTAGAGTGATGTCATCTCTTTCCTCCCCCTCTCCTGCAGGTCAAACTGTGTGAATATCCTGGTGACCACCACGCAGCTCATCCCTGCCCTGGCTAAGGTCCTGCTCTATGGCTTGGGCATAGTCTTTCCTATCGAGAATATTTATAGCGCAACCAAAATAGGTAAATACTGACTTTATGCAGGTCATTCTGAAATGTTAGTGTGATTTGAATGTGCTTTTCCAGTGTTTCGTGCTGTTTCTCTGTTTTCATGTTTTGGCGTGGATGCTCGTGAATTTAGCAGTGGTGACGATATGTGTGTAAACATTAAGACACACATACTATTTGTGTGATGGGACAGAGGCGTGGATGGGGTGGGAGATTGGGACACCGGAGAGGGTTGATGTTCTTCTACGAAGGAAGAGGCCTAATCAGCCTGGGATTATTTTCCTGGAGCTGGGCCTGTGCTGGGCCTCCCCAGGCCTCCCCTGCTCCGGCTCTGCATATGAAACCACTTCTGCACATTTATGTCATTCCACAGCAACAGACCCCCCCCCCCACCCCTCCTTTCCTCCAATCCTTCCCCTCCTTCACTGTTTCAAATGCAAAATAAACATCAAGCTTCCCTTCTGCACCATTTTCGGGCCCATCAGCGTGGAGTCGGAGGCGAGCGTAGCTTAGGGATCCTCGGAGCGTTAAGCCTACTGGTTCCCCTAACCAGGCCCTGTAGCATGCGAGACTGATTTAGCTGGTTTAAGTCCATTTGTCCCAGGTTCGGGGAGGAGAAGGACACAGTTAATGCCTTTCAGATTGCCTTTATCTGGGGGCTGATCTTATCACGTCCCCTCGCTGAGCCCAAAGTGTTTACACTCTGTCCTATTTTGTGTGCGTGGTGTTTTTAAAGGGGCTCTCGTCACCCTGTGCCTCTGCATCAACTTGATGGTTGGTTCCATGTGCCGGTGTGTGTCTGTACGAGTGTGCTTGTGTGTGTGTGTGTGTGTGCCCTGTCTGTGCTTCCTCGCACAACTCTGCTAACACACACACCCCTGTCTTCTCCTCCACAGGGAAGGAGAGCTGTTTCGAGAGAGTAATTCAAAGGTTCGGGAGGAAAGTTGTTTACGTTGTTGTTGGAGATGGTGTGGAAGAGGAGCAAGGCTCAAAAAAGGTAAGAGGCCTTGGAATGCGGGAAGAATAGATTCATTCATCGGAAATGCATGGAGCTCAGAGAACATTTAATGTTTGGTTGGTTTCTGTAAGGTCAGGAGTTCATTATGAATGCTTGCAGAACACAAAACATGCCTGCCATACCTTCGCAAAGAAAGGACTAGGTGCTGCAGCTCTCCACCTCAAACGTCTTACTTTACTTTCATCCGTTTATCCTCTTATAGGTCGTGCAAGTACAAGAGAGAAAGCCTGTAGTATGTAATCAGCCCTCCTCCTCCACCATCTCAGGTTTACAGAGCAGGGGAGGGGAGAGATGGCATAATTATATATTCCTGCTCGGTGCCCTGAGCAGCGTGAATACTGTATGTGTAATGCTAGACAAGCCCTTTCAGGCATGTCGGAGGCACACCGTAAATAGAGCACGCATTGAGGAGACTTAAATCTTTGTTGATGAAATTAGAATATTTACTGCAATGACAAGCCTGTTAGCAAGAGACAGAACAAGAAAGGCCGATGGGCGACGTCTCTCACAGCCTTTCCAGAAACATGACGGTATCTGTTCAGATGATTCTGACATCTGACTTCAGAAGATTTATGTTACCTGTTGGCTCTTGCTCCAAGAGTTGTATATTCAGCTTTCTGCCAAGTTTGGATGTAAACCGAATGCCAAATGCAAGCCGCACACAGCAAAATATTCATTAGCTAATTAATCAGTGGTGCAGGAGCATATTTCACTGACAGTCATGGTGAACCGCACTGTCAGGGTGAGGACATGGAGTTTCCCTTTGAAAAGCCTCCAGCTCCTTTTTCACCTGTTTCTCAGTAAACAATGAGTGGAAGGGCGAGGAAGGATGAGGGAATGATTAGGCAATGATTAAGAAGAAATACAGACTTTCTTCTACCTTCACCCTTTAAATGTCTGTGTAAACCAATAGCTCTGTATCATGAAAGGCTAACCTGGCACGGCAATACGGTCTTCTGGGATGATTTGCGGAAAAAAAGATGCAAATATTTTTACTCAGTCTTGAGTTGTTGGAGTGTGACATTGATGGAAGGATAAGGCATTTTTTTCCCCCATCTGAGTGGTGTGAGTCCCATGACACGCCATGCGGTAAAAGGTTTCTGTGTCAACATCAGAGAGGACGTGAAATAACACAACAATTTCACCCGTCAGGAGGCGCATATCAGACGTGACACTGTGTGGAACTACAAAAGCAAACGTCTAAAAAGTTCTCCAGCCCCCATTCCTCCACCCTATCCAAAAAAAAAAAAAAATCCACAATCCCTGAAACAATTCTGCCTTCAGTTATTACCATTGCCAGGGAGAGGAGGGGGAGATAACATCTCCAGCTTTTAAACTTAAAAGCAAAGACAATTTACAAAACAAAAAGCAAAGAGCTTTTTAAGGGTCAGTGCAGGCTCTCCTAAGCGGAACATATGCCTGGGAGAGGCCATACCTTTGATAAGGGGAGGGTAATGGGCTCCACACACTGAGGGGCTGAGGACTCTACCTGACAAGCCCCTTTCATTCTCTGCGACTCAGGTTTCTCCCCCGGCCTCTGCTTGGGAACAACAGCTCATTTGCACTGTCCTAAACACACATTGGCAGGCAGGAGGTTCGTTCAAAAGACGCTGTGGGCCAGTTCATTCCTGCTGCGGTTGAGGATAGCTACTGGATTAGTTTGGTGGTATGAGACTACAACTTGGTGCACCAGTTGAATTAGTTAGAGGTATAGCTGTACTGTTTGGCATCGTGCAGCGCTGCATAGAAGTATACACAAGGGAGAGAGTAGCTGTCAGGGGCGTGTTACTGATATGATTGCTTTTCCTGGTGAATGGACTAGACTCACTTCATTGTGTTTATTAGCTATAAAACATAAAATCTTCTTAGCACTTCTTACTATTTCTCACAGTTTTAAAAAAGAAAATTGCAGATTTTTGTGGAATGTAAAGAAAAAACTTGGCAAACTTGACATATGATGCCACCTTATCTGAGTGTTTTTTCCCGTTTTCCTCCTTCAGCACAACATGCCCTTCTGGAGGATCTCCAGCCATTCAGACCTCATGGCCCTCCACCACGCTCTGGACCTGGAGTACTTGTAGCACTGCACCACCGTCACACCGCCCTGCTCCGCTCCAGCACACCCCGCAACCTTTCACCTTCGCCCTCCAGCCCCGTCCCGCGCTCGCCGCACACACCACACAGCCCAGAAAAGGCCCCCTGTGCTGCCTGGCGTCTGTCTTCCACTACACAGGAAGAAAAAGAAGAGGAGAAAAAAAAGGGAGAGAGAGAGAGAGAGAGGCTGAGCGTCACAGTGAACGTGCTGACATACGGTCACAATTCGTCTTAACCCTATACCTTTTTTTTTTTTTTTTTGTGGGAAGCGAAGGAGAGAAAAGTGAATTTACGGCGCTGCAGCTGCTTGCCCTGGTTACTGTGAATTGGCTGCTTTCTGAAGCCGTCAAAGTGTTTTACGGCCTCCTGTTTGTGCCGGGACTCTGTCAGGGTTCACACCTGTGAGGGGAGCAGAGCTACTGATGGCCTCGCCTGCCTCACCTCACCTCGCCACAGAACTCAGCTACAGTAAACCACAGGCCCACAACTACTGGTGGTGACATTTCTCTGTCCCTCTTAAGTTCTTTTCCCTCTCTGCCTCTCCTCCCCTCTCTTTCTGTTCCTTCTCTCCCCCCCCCTCCCCCCCGCGTACCTTTTCAGTCTCTCCTTGGTCTCCCCTCCGTCGTGGGACAGAAAGACAGAGGGACTAACTCCTTTGTCTGGGAGCTCCCGTGCTTCTTATTTATGAACGGAGACTTTGTGAGTGGCACCGCGCCACTAAGAAGGTACCTCGACGACAAAAGACTCGTGCCTTTTTCACATGACAAAGTACTTTTGATTTCCACCACAGCGAGAGGAAGACGTTTATGGAAGAAACAACAAAAAAAGGGGTTTTCTAATAATTTAAGAAAATTACAAAAAACTTTATTTACAATGCTGAGACAATCGTGTACAGAGGAAATCTTTTTGTGTGTGTAAATTTGTAATCACTGGACTATTCCTTCCTATATTCATTTAGGTACATGCTCTTGAAAGGTGGCAATGCTTTTTCATTGAAGTAAAATAAGGCATCCTATAGCACATAAGCTTGTGCGACGCCTGAAAGTGTTGATGTGTTCAAGGTTTTGTTCAGTAAACAAATATGTAGATAATGGGATTTTGTGATAAATCGTTTTGTCAAGACCAAAAGCATGGATGTCAAGTGTCAATGATCTTTCATTTTATTCTGTGATGTTTCTCCTCCTCCAGACTCTTCCTTACAGGACAGAAAACTTCATTCACATCTTTATATAACATAACAGGTCTCCTCTACTGCAAGTTCTTTTTAGATTCATATTTCAAAAGGAAAGAGGTATTTGTTTTTTTTAGTTATTTGGAAAGGTAGCTCACAACACGTGTCCCTACAGCATTTCACCAGCTTGCAGCCCTAACCCCATGTATTTGGAAGCAAACATAATTGTGATACCATATAACTTGATAAGGGTTTCTGATACAGCGTGGAATCGAGTGGGGAAGTTTCAAAACTTCACACTTTTCATGCCTCCTGAGAGCCATTTTAATGACAATTTGAATAAATCTAAGATTTCAGTTTTCAAGCGGAAAAAAAAGCAAGCTTAAATAGGTTTTATTATCTTTTATACAAGCGCTATAACAAAACTCTTGTACAGCAAGCGTAATTTTGTATGAAGTAGTGTTTTTATTTTGACTTTGAAAATACGTTCTGTGTCCCACTTTGAAACGGCTGTAGTTGAAATTGGTGAAGCCCTTTTGATAGTGCTTCTGCAACTGTGGATGGGGAAACCGTAGTTATAAGAGAAAAGCCACTAACTTAAAAGGGTTTGAGAACAGACAGGACATGTGCTATCGACTGTGAATTTCTTAAACGGAAACCAACTCATTGTGTTTCTAATTTTCCCTCCTTTGCACATGATCACTGTTATCCTGTACATTTCAATTAGGATCCCTCTCTCCCCGGCAGACCCCCTCTCACCACATTTTGTGATCTTGCTCTTCTCAAAGCAACTTCTCCCCCGTACTCCGGGGTATCTACATATTGCTGCTAGATCAAGGTAATGGTAGGTAAATAGAGGAAATGTTTTATAGATTCATACAGCACGCTTTTTTATTATGTTGCAATCATAAATGCAAACTGGAAATACTTTACACTACATGGGCCTCATTGTGAAACGCAAAAGATTGTTGTGTCTGCAAAAAGATGTGTACAGATGTTTTTGACATTATTATTTGATTGTGTTTAAATTAATAAAAATTGATTTGTGAACTGTTACGTTGCTTTCCACTTTTTTTATTTAAATGTGTCCTGTGTAATACCTCAGACAAAATAATGATTAGTTAAGAAATGGACATAGAAATACTAATGGTATTAGTTTAGTATTAGTTCCATTTGTGGAACTAGTGGACTAGTTAGTTATTTGTGGAGTGAAATAATGTGAAAACAAAAATATCTATGTACATATTTAGATGTAAAACACATATTTTAAAACTGGAATTTTATTTTATTTTATGTTGAGGTCTACTTTGAGGTTTTTCAAGCCCACTATATGTTCTGTGCTGTTGTGTGTTAGTATGAATGTCTGCCTCCAGTGTCCCATGGGCCGACACTCACAGTGATGTTACCAGTCTCAGCCACTAATCCTGTCCAGGAAGCAAATAGAAACTGGAGCTGGTGCAAGTCTAGACCAAACAACACCACATGCCCACATGCTAATCACATATCATAAATCCACACAATAGCTGCTATAAAGTACTTCTGCCATAATGGCTATTCCTGAATTACAGGCATGGTTATGTCACTATTTTGGAATAACTAACTAAAATGACTTTCGTGAAACTCTTTAATAGCCTCAGATAAAGCAAAGTCTCTTTATATTTATGTGGCTGCAATTCCATTCATCAAGTGT